>NC_056737.1:1899594179-1899671679 GCF_019279795.1 Protopterus annectens
TGTGTGTGTGTGTGTGTGTGTGGCTTATGGCTAAAACTGTCACAACTGATCAAACACACAAAGATCATCTTAGTGGACTGCATTCATAAGATGTATGCATGATGGACAGCAGAATAAGAAAAACCCTTTCATTCCTAATAAGAACAGAATGGGGATAGATGGGCAGCCAACCTACAGAAATTTCAATTCTGCATCTTTATCAGATGTTTACCATAGATGTTTCCCATACAGTCTATTTAACTTGTTACATATTTCAGTCTGAGATGTTATAACCTGCAACACTTGGTTAAAATTAAAATCAGAACATTTCTGAAACTCACCTTCCCAAAATAATAGTGGAATGTAAGCTATGGCACTATAGTCATGCCCTCTGGCTAAGCAGTATCCGTGATCACGTATTCTCTCTCTAAGGGTCCTGTTGGTTTTTCCTACATAAAAAGAGAAGCACTGAACACAATGGGCTACATATACTATGTTCTTTGTGTTACAGTCACTGTTATATTGGAGTGTCCAAAGATGGCCTGTAGTGGGGTGTCTAAAATAGTGAGATTCATCAATGAAAATACATTGTTGACATCTTCCACATTTTTTAGTTCTTTCTAAGCCAGTCCTGGCCTCAGATGGCAATGCTCTTACTCCACATAATAATCTCTTCAGGTTCGGCAAATTGCTGAACACAAAGGAGGGACTTGGTCCCACTATTTCAGTTATATTATTGTCCACAGTAAGTATATTCCAGTGCTTACTGATATAAGATTGAAGCCTACTTGTGCCCCTTCCAAACGGTACAACAAAGCCCATGGGTCTGTGGTCAGTAGGGTCAATGGACCCACTTACTCTGTTGTCTCCACCCGAATAGAAAGGTTTCGCTCTATTCATCCTGAGATCTTGCATCATTCTATATGTATTCTGAATCTCTTCCTCAGTATAACCACGTGTCCTAAGTCCTTCATGTAAGTTTGCCAACCCTTCCTGGTAATCCTCCATTCTTGTGGAGAGCCTAGAGACTCGCATTGCCTGACCCTTGATAATGTTCTTAAAAATATGCGAATGATGCATACTTTCTCGGTGGAGGAAAGAGGGTCTATAGCAGAGCTTACGGTGTATCTTGGTGTTAACCTTATTGTCTACTTTAAATATCGTGACATCCAAAAAATCAATGCTGTTGACATCATGATTCATGGTGAATTTAAGAAAAGAACTACTAGAGTTCAATCTATCATGAAAACTCTGTAGTTCATGGATCGTTCCTTCCCAGAGAAAGAGAAGATCATCCACAAACCTTTTGTAAAATAGAATGTGCTGATCATGTATAATGTAGGTCTCTTCAAAGGTCGCCATGACTAAATTGGCATAGCTGTTAGCACAGCTAGTGCCCATGGCGACCCCTTTGACCTGTTTATAACAGGTTCGTTCATAAAGAAAGATGTTATTCTCTAAGACAGTCTCCATCAGCAGAGATAAAAATTCAATCTTATTGCTGGTAAAATTAGAATTATTCAATAAATATGCCTGTATCAACTGTACACCTTCCTCATTAGGAATACATGTGAACAATGAAGTCACATCCATGGTCACAAATAACAGAGAGTCAACTCTGCTTGAATCAAATGTGGATACCTTAGCATATAGCTCTCTCAGGAGATGCTCAGTGTCTTGTAGAATGTATTTGGACAACCCAATAACATGTTTGAGTTCGTGATCTAAAAACATGGAGATGGGCTCTGTGAGCCAACCGGAGCCTGACACAATGGGTCTGAATTCTGGCTGGTGCATATTTTTATGTATTTTCGGTAGGCCTGATATAATGGGAATTATAGGATGTTCTACCTGCATGAATCGAAACATATCCTCTGTAATATAGCCAGCTGTTTTACATTCTAAAAGCAGTGTATTGATACTCTCTTTAATGTACTTTACAATGTCTACAGTGGTCACCTCATACGCTTCATCATTAAGCATATCTAACATCTTGGTGTTATAATAGGAGCTGTCTAAAACAACTACAGAGCCACCTTTATCGGCAGGCCGTATCACAATACTATTATTGTTCTTAAGACTATTCAATGCTTGTATCTGCAAACTAGTTAAATTATTCTTCATTTCATGATCACATAACTGGTGTCCTTCATATAATTCTTTTTCCACAGCTTTCACAAAAATGTCAACATTCGGATTCATAGGTGGCATATAGTCACTTTTTCTTCTAAATGTTGATTGATGATGTTCATTACCAACCTGAAACAATAATTTTAAACCAATATTTCTTGCAAAGAGTCTAAGTGCTAAAATGGCTTGGCTAGAATCAATGTTGGATGTCGGAATAAACGACATACCCTTGTTCAGTACCTCAGTCTCAGTTATAGACAAGGCGTAACTGGAAATATTATAAACAAGGTTGCCTAACCCCAAAAACTCTGAAGAGTGTGTTGTTGGTGTGGAGGCGGATCTTTCCTCTTGGCCCCTCGGACATTGTCGTTCTCTAACGATCTTTTCCGATTCAGTCGGATGGGAAAAGGGGCCTCTATGGGGTTATGCAATTCAATTCTCTCTAGCTGTATTTTCCTTCTTACAGCACCTGCCAAAGAAGGATTGGTAGATGCTTCAGTCTTGTCCAATACGGGTGCAAGGTCATTAATACCTTCACATGGAGTGGTGTAAACAGAAGAGACAACATTCTCAACAGGTGAATGAATGTTGTCTGATGTAAATACAGAAGGCCCTTCTTTGCTGGAATTTGCAGCTTCAACAGGCTGTATAATGTGGGGAGGAACCACATTACTAACTGGTTCATTACTACTTATTAAGCCAGAATTGTTGTCAGTACTAATTCCATTCGCATAATCATTATTATTGGCATTAGCACTCACAGAGTGGTTGGTGCTAGAATTCACTCCAGTACGCTTGTCCCTATTATAAGTATTCCCAGGTCTCCTACCTGTATTCTGGATGTCCCTTCCTTCAGGTATAGTCCGTGGCCACACAAAAACGTGTTGCTCTGCAAAATCTTTAATGTCCCTGATCTGGGTGATTTTGTTTATTTTCATATATATATATATATATATATATATATATATATATATATATATATATATATATATATATATATATATATATATATACACACACACACACACACACACACCTTATGGCACAGTTCATGACTGAAAAGAGGACAAGAAGGACCAATTCACTTACATAGTTAACAGGTACAAACAATATAAAACTAGTAAAAAGAAAAACAGTCCTACTCTGCAGTCATCTGCCAGGCCCAGTTTGGAACACAATCACAAGATTTTGGGGATATAGCATTGCAGGGATATTAAATAAATGGGTCAATTCAAGGAAAGAATTCATACAAACATGAAAACAAACTTGGTGCACATTTTCTGAAAGACAGGAGAGAATGTATGTGATAAATGTACTTTAGTATTTCAAAGGCTAACAGTGTGTGGAAGGGTAGCATCTTTCTCAAAAATATATATTTAAAGACAATCCAGTTCAGCCTTAGAGAGTGCAACTGAGTGGGTGTGTCATCACTGAAGAGTGGGAGGTGCATGTGAATGCTTTCTGGGCTTAAAAATGGTAGGAAAAATGCAGTGCAGGATTTGAAAAGTGAATCATACAGGAATAGGTGTACAACAAAAACAGAGCAAAATGGTGATTTGATTGCAAAGTGTAATTTACTTATTCAATGTCTATACTTTAGTTATACCTTTACCCTCACTTTACTGTTGCTACTATGTATGTAACCTGGGCAGAGCCTGCAGATGGTCAAATGTGATCAGTGCTCTGCCTTGGTAAACCAAATTAATTAAATAAATAAATAAATAAACAAAAAGTTTAAATAAGATAATTCCGAGCAGAGGATGGGACTGTAGTTTCTCCAGCAGCTGGAGATGTGGCCACTTGAATAAACCTCTTCAGTCAGCAAATACACATATCTGCCGTATCTCCTAATATGTGTTTATTTTAACTATACTGAGCATTAAGAGCTTTCATGCATAATTAATTAAAAAGCCCTCCTGAAATATTAAGTTCTTGTTCCACTGTGCTGACATAGTATCCAGAAATACTTATATCAATGAAAATATAAACTGTAAACTAAATCTTTCTTTTACCTCTATAAGATATGCATTATGCAAAGTTGTGTCCACAAACTTTATTATTATCTGTATTTTTCCTTTTTTTCCACTTTGTAGTATCCATAATTCCTTGACTCAAGAAGTAGAGGATTAGATAGGGTGTGGGTTACTTCCTTGCCATGTTTGCTTAGCTTTTAATGAGGGATTTATTAGAGCTGGGTGACTAAAACAATGTTTGTATTGTATTCAGGATGTAACATCCTAGACAACCTGGCCTGGATGGTATTTCAGAGTTGTAAGCACTTGGGTGTTGCACTTAACTGACTAGATGCCAACAATTAAAATAACACACATTATGCATCTGCTCTTTGTCTGGGAATAGTAAATGTGTTTCAATTATCCTATGGGCTGTCTCACATATATAACTTCCTTTTTGTCTCAACACCATAGCTTAAAGATGTTAACTAAATTAGTCATGACATTTGCAAATATTATCAAAATGTGTGTGTGTGTGTGTGTGTGTGTGTGTGTGTGTGCGTGCGTGCGTGTGCGTGCGTGCGTGTGTGTGTGTGTGTGTGTGTGTGTGTGTGTGTGTGTGTGTGTGTGTGTGGCTTATGGCTAAACTGTCACAACTGTGTATCAAATACACAAAGATGAGTGGTACAATTAGTGACACACAGACTGAAGAACATTCATATGGAGATGTATGCATGATACCGTACAGCAGAATAAGAAAAAGATTCCCCCTCAGTTTTCATTCCACTAGTAACAAGAACAGAATGGTGATAGATGGGCTTTAAAATGGTGCCCTACAGAAATAAAAAAGGAATAAAGTATGCATCTTTATCAGATGTTTACCATAGATGTTTCCCATACAGTCTATTTAACTTGTTACATATTTCAGTCTGAGATGGAAATTAACTGACACTGCAACACTATCAGTTTAAAATTAAAATCAGAGCATTTCTGAAACTAAGCACACTATTTTGACAAAATAATAACACAGTGGAATGGCCTTTGAGAAACAAATAATTCCATTGCAAAAAATATAAAAATGAAATGAGGATGAATACCATATTTTTGTACCCCTACTGTTAACCATCTGCTATGTACCACTCTCCCCCAAGTCTCCACAACAAAGAATAGGAGCTATACTGACATCCAGGCACAACAGCATGGTAATTAAAGAGGAGGGAGGCTTTCTCTGCAGGCTTCCCCTTAATGTCCTTTTACTTCACAAAGAATGCAATGATAGCAACGTGATTTATTTGCATTTGCTACCATGCACACCCCCTGCTGCATGCAAATGATACGCAAAATAAATCATATTTTTTTTTGTCCCAGAATTAGAGCCCTTCTTCCTTCAGGGATACAGTCACACAGATAGCAGCTCCACACTTCCCCAAAGGCTGGAGCCACTCATTGCTTGTCCCACCTGGAGTGGCCCTCTATCGACCTATCTTACAGAAAAGTTAAATATTTATCTGCTTTCCATTATGCTATCAATTTATCCATGTTTATTAAACACATGTAACTGTTACAGTGACTATTAAACAGCGACCACCATCCATGAGGTTACTAAGTAAGTTGGGAATGGATCTAGATGGTATCACATCTACACCACACACACCAAGGGACAATTTAGATTCATCAGTCTGCTTACCTCATGTTTGTGGATGGTGAAAGGAAAATTGAGTCCCCAGAGAAAACCCAAACAAACATTAGAAAGACAAGTAGAATCTGCAGAGAAGGTGCCCCAGCTGAGAATCAAACTACAGAACCTCTTGCTATGAAGAAGCAATGTTATTTACTGTGCCACTGTGTTGCCCCCACTATGCTATACTGTGAATCAAAGTGCTAATTGAACTTAGTTCCTTTAAAAAAGCTTGCATTGTGTAATAGTACTGGTGATATCCACCCATCCATCCTCAACCCCTTTTTCCATTTCCCACATGGGGTTGAGGTGTCACTTCAACAGTGACAATCATCTTGAGACAAAGTTTACACTGCCCGGTGGCTTACCCTGCCACAGTAGTTCATCCGTACCACTCACTCACACACATACTCACAGTACTGGTGATATGACTTTCAAGAATTGCAATGACGCCTCAGAAGTATGATCACAAACAGTGCTGTTATACGGGGCAAAGCCTTATACTGATTAATATAAATAGATTTTGATGACTTTATACTTGATTGCCAGAAAAGATCTGCCATTATTTCTTTCCAGACAATTTATGGAGAATTACTCAAACATCTGAAATTACAAAATCTTGCCTGAAAAATGCTTGCTTGCTTGCTTTTGGTAACCAGATTGAGCTACGTAGTAAAAAACAGTGTTTTTCAATGATGCTCCAGCAACAAACAGTGCAAAACTGATAGCTGTAGGATCATATCATGTACTGGTAAATGTAAGAATTATTTTCAGATTTGCAAGATATACTCTACTGCCAATCATTAGCGGACCAGAGTTCCGCTGTGGCGACCCCTAACCGGGAAAAGCCAAAAGACACAAACAAACAAACTCTATGCACCTTTCATTGGCTACTGTGATATATTCCCTTTACACAACAAATGAGTATACCATTAAACCATATTGATTAAGAGAAACATACAATTATACATTAACTCTTTGCAAAATAATTTTGCTCAGCTACATGGTTCTTTTTGTCATAATTAAAACCAACAAACAAAATACAACAGCAAAATACTAAAAATCATATAATAATTATCTCTACTATCACATGCATTCTAGGATTTGAATGCATTTTGAGGACTGTAATAGACTCCTGGCCTCATTATACATATGCATGGATTTTAAAGTAAAATCCTCAAATAGATACTATATTAGAGCTTAAGTTGCTAAAATTAGTATAGTGTATTACTTTCACTCCTATTTCTTAACAAAATGCTCACTGTAAATGCCTCTGCAAAACCATACACAGCACGATGAATGTGTTTTAGTTCCTCATACTGAATGGCTGATATAATTGCTAATTCTTCAAAATGGCCATAAGGTGTGCACACTGTACACAATTGTGTACATGTGAGTTTTTGTGCATGTGCTTGTGTGCGCATGCATGTATAACTGGATGTATCAATGTGTATGTGTGTGTGTGTGTGTGTGTGTGTGTGTCTGTGTGTGTGTGTGTGTGTGTGTGTGTGTGTGTGTGTGTGTGTATGTGTGTGTGTGTGTGTGTGTGTGTGTGTGTGTGTGTGTGTGTGTGTGTGTGTGTGTGTGTGTGTGTGTATGTGTGTGCGCGTGTGTGTGTGCATGTGTGTCCATGTGCACGTCTGTGTTTACAAAGTATTTTTTAAGGCTTTGTCAGCCTTAGTGTCCACAATGAACTGTTTTAACAGTACCAGATAGTCTGCCTATCCACTGCTCCCCTTTAGTGCAAACATTCTTAATATGGTTCAATTTCATGATGCATTTTAAATATTGTCCAAAAGCAGTCATTCCACATCACTTCCAGTAAATGTGTGTCATATTTTGTTGACAGCAGAGTTCAGTTCAGATAATACAAGCCACTAAGTGTTAGGCTACAGATCTCGTTTCCACATCACTGCAGTAGTTCCTGAAATGTCTCTAAGGCTAAAACATTTACTCATAAATTTTGCTAAGACATAACTTTATGGGAAAGAAAGAGTCCAAAATGTTACCTAACTTCATGTCAAGTGCCTACATAAAAAATTTCACCTGACAATATGCTAGAATGAGATTTTGGTTTCTAAGACTTTGGATAAATGCCCTAGGAAGAGAACTCTTATTCAAAAATATAATGAAAAGTACTTCAGACTGTAAAAAGTGCAACTAACTTCAAAGAACTAGCCAAGCAATGCAGAGTTTGTCCTAAAAACACGCACCTCAACTGAATGACGAATGAGGTCAAAAAACTATTCATGTGGATAACTACATAACATAAATATAATAACTGACCACACCTGACAACTGCTTTTTTTCCAAGAATTTGCAGAAGAATCATACTGTTCATCTCGTGTCTGCAGGATCATAGAATCATGTGACATACAATTCATTTGTATTTTAATTTCTCCCCTTAGCAGTTTAAATCATAAGGGGGTGAATTGGTCAAGGGTTGGTATGAGGACTGATGGCTGGCAGGCAAAAGGGATGATAAATGCACACATAATGTGCAATATGTATACTTTATTAAGATGAAATAATGTATACAACTTGATATAATACTTATAAAGTAGTGCTTTAAAGTTGTCTGTTTTTTTTTCTTATAATTGTTTCAGAAACATATATTTAATGAACTTTTGTCACTCAGTATCAGTAAATTGTAAAGCAGACCTCATATGTTAAGGAGATAATATTGCTATTGATGACACAGGGAGGTAAAAATGTCAAAACTGATGATAAACAATACAATTCTTGACTGACAGGAGAAGGTCAAAGAACATGAAGGAAAATTTAGAAGCAGTGAATGGAGAGGTCTAGCCTGAAGGACTGCATGAAGGGAATATTTGTGGCACTGGGATAACACCTAAAATAAATTGATGCTTCTTACTACAAAGGTTGTACTGGTTCTCAAAACCTATGCTGATAACTGTTAAGAAGACAAGGGAAGTAATAGTTATGTGTCTCTTTCCTGGGCATTGCTCACATTGTAAATGTCTGGATGGCTAAACAATTAATGGGGAATGTCCGTAAGCATCTACCTTCAGAAAGAATAGAAACATACACATTTATATCTCAAATATCTGCCTATAGCCCATTCCACTTATTTCAGTTCTCCAAGCAGGAGAGCAGTGCATCTGTTTCCATAAATTGGTCTTTCAAATGAAAAGGCTGAAGAATGAAGAATTCTACATCAAGTTTACAAAATAACCCAAACTATTATTTTAACATGCTAGTATAGTCCCTCTATACAAATTCAAGAACATGATCGTTTCCTGGATAAACCCACAGCCCTCCCCACAACAGGCATAACTTTTCTACTTGGTGACTTAAATTATCTCTTTTTTCCCTGGGAGAAATGTGCTGCAGCCAGTAACGCACTCAAAAAAATAATGGACTTCATAAATATTAACACTTGCAAATGGTGCAGACAGAAACATACCAGATGCAATCCTGACAAATAATAACTGCACTAAGCTAGATGTCACCCCCTCCCTTTTCACACTGATCAAAATTCTGTGGCATTCCTCAAATGTACCTTATGAAAGTTAATAAAAATAATACCATCTTGAAAGAATTTTTTTCTGTCAGTGATTAAGGAACCTCTAACAATCACCATACATAATTCAACTAGGACTATATATTAGCTCCCCTCAACACACAACCTAATGATGAAGCATTCATGACTCTTTGCTACACTTTAAATAACTGTATCAAAAAAGTCATCCCTGTGAGGTATAAATATAATGGAAAATTCTGCATTAAAACTACATGACAAAGATAGCAAAAACAAAATGTTATTAAACTAAAAGAAGCAAGTGTACAAAATATTTTAATATTTACCATCCCAATGCAACATGTCTAAGGTCAAATCCATCCAAACAGCTTACTAAAACAATCAAAAGAAATAAGAATGTAGTGTCTTAGGGCAAAATGATAATATTATAATAGAGCCAACAGATACGATAACAAGCTACTATACATATTTGGAACAAATTCCACACCACAGATGGAAACACCTTTAACTTTTCTTCTCTGTAGCACATTCCCAACTGAAAATGAACCTGAGAATTTCACTCCTGCCTTCAGTAAGGCCATAAATATCGGTTCCATGAATACAGCTAAGATATAAAGAATTTATGCAATAAAAAAGCCTTGCATACCTCCCTTACGAACATGCTTAACTGAGCAGTAAAAAGTGGCCATACCCCTGATATCTAGTAGCAGGCTATTGTAGTGTCAATGTACAAGGGAGGTCCTCCTATAAGCAACTATAAATATAGACAGAGCAGTCTCACAGGCATATAGTGCAAGGTGATTGGAAGAATCATCACAGAACTTATTCAAGCATACACAGAAAACACCCAGTAAGGTTTTGTTAAATGTAGTTCTTGTATGCTTAATTTATAATTTTTTTTGAGAATATGATGGCTGACGTGAGTAAAGGTTTAATTATCCATACAACTCAGGCTGGCTAAAGCATTCAACACTATATTACATGATAGGATTATACATAAACACAAGGATCTAAAAGTAAATAGAATTGCAATAACTTGGTCCCTCAACTTGGTACATGTCCATGCACAATAGCTAAAAATAAGAAGGCACCTATGCTTACTATCTTTTGTCACTTGTGCATCCCCTCAGGGGACTGTCGTGGGGCCACTCCTTTTTGGCAGTTTTTTTTCCATATGCCAAAACTTATTCCAGTATCTGGACCATCAGATATGCAGATGACTACAAACTTAGTAGCATTCTCCCTAACTTGGTTAACTCTATGTCCCTTCAAACTGCATGTTACAGTAAACATGAATAAAACAGGAGAAATATCATTGTCATTGTTATGAAATCTCCAGCATTTTGGCATTTGTCAGTAGCCCTCCTGCAGGTCAATATACTATAAATTGGCAACAACTGAAAGTTGAAAAATTAGTACAAAAATCATAGTATATCATCTACAACGCATGTGGAGTTGTCCATCTGATCCTCCCTGTAGTGGTCAATAGGCATTTGAGAGAGGTGACTACTTTCCTGCATATACTCTTATCAGACCCATTATAGAATAATCTACCTTGCTCTGCAGTCTTCTTCCTTACTATCTGCTGCAGCTGGAGATGTTAGAAAGATTTCTCACAAAGAAAAATAATGGGCTTCAAGGCCTGTCATAACCAAATAGTGCATCAACTCTCTCTCCCTCTCTCTCTTCTCTCTTTTCTATTTATCTTATCACCTTTTTAGAGAAGGACTATGCTTGTCATGCAGAATGTTACTAAACCCAAGGTGAAAACAAAAGGACACCCAACCTTAACAAAAATTAATATCCACCATACAAACCATGATCACATCATATATCATAAACTTTCAGTCTTATAAAATAAAAGATCCCTTCTCAAATAAATGTACTTCACCAATCCATATCGTCAAGAAATAAGTGGATGACTACACAGGCACATGAAAGTTCCAAGACAGGTTCAAGGGTGTCAATTTCTTCAATGGCCAAGATGTCTTGTCATCAAACATATGAACCAACTGCATATACAAGCTGATTTTCTCACCGAATCTGCTCATTCCGCTGCCCAAGACTGTAGGGTGGTAGAGGATAAAAGGATATTTGTCTCAGACATCATTAAGAAAGTAAATCAAAGTTAAAGATGCTAGTGGACTGGCTAGTCAGATGAGACAACTTATCATGGGAACAGATTTAAAGAGGAGGGAATAGAGAGCAGGAGGCTAGAGAGGGCAAGAAAATAAGCTAACTAAAAGCAGATGACAGTGGGGAATGGGCAGAAATGTTCAAAGGAGCACAAACAACTGAAGTGTCACAGAGTAAAATGAAGGAAGAAAGTGCGAGATGCAGATATGAAAGGGAGGGCAAAGAGAATAAAGCCAAACTGAAGGACAGGGGCAAACAACAGACACCACTGATAAAGGAGAGAATGAGCCAGAAATAGCCATGCAGAAACTATCAGCAGAAAGAGAGCAGAAGAGAAGTGAGCAAGAAGGGTCTCTCACACAAAAAGGGAGTGGCAAGGACTTAAAAGAACAGAACACTGGAAAAGGCTTTCTTAAAGAGTACAATGGCCAGATGCTGAAGCAGGAGTGAGATAGCCAGTGCAAAGAATGGAAATGGCTGGATTTATGGAATTAGAGTGAGAAATGCTGCAGGCTTGAGTAATAAGGGCATGGATAAGGAACTGAATGCAGTAACAGCTAGTGTGGGAACAGAAGAGATGGTTCTGGTGATTGGAGACAATCAACAATGGGATTAAGAGTCATGACAAAACCAGTCTTGAAGTTACTAAATGACCTACTTTATTAACTTCAATATCAACTGCTCGTTTTGCCTATGCACTGCCAGTCACTTGACCTGTGCAATCTTTGCAATCAACTCTGAGATTAAAAATCTTTTTGCAAACCACAAACATGAGTTCTGCCACCACATCCCCAGTTATATCTATATCTATATCTATATCTATATCTATATCTATATCTATATCTATATCTATATTGCTAGATATAGTTATTTCTATCTACCTCTCTATCTACATAGCTATAGCTATAAATATAGATATAGATATACATTTTTCCCCATGACAAAACTAAGGGGCAGTAGAGATTGTCAAACATCTGTATAGTCAAATAATTGTTATCTCAAAGGTGTGTTTTGTTGAGACAGATAAGTGGGAATTGGAAGGGGGTGAGAGCTTGTGTGTTTGGCTGTTAGGTATAGGCTCAGACTTAGGTAAGAGGATAGATGTTATATATTTGTATGCAAATGTTTATATTTTACAGTTAGAGTCAGGGTTAGGTAAGGAGACAGATGCAGTTTTGGTAGTGAGTGTTGATGTGTGTTTGTGTCTTAAATTATGTATCATGTAGTGGTAGTGTTCCAGGAAGTTTTTTTAAGGTAAAGTGTAGGGTTAGTGATGGGGACAGGGCAGGGTTAGGGTCAGCACATATTACAAAGGTGGTGCAGGGGGGTGATAGAGAAAAAAATATATAGAACATCTGTATATTGGAGCATCTTGTCTCACACTGGAATGCACAGACATCTGCTCAGCTGTGAGCAGATATCTTGTGAGTGATTGAACACTGAGTGAAAGACAACACTTACTAAGATGCAAGAGAAGATGACCAAGATGGTCATCAAGGTGAAGGGATGGACTCCTATTTGATTCACATCTGCATCAATGAACTGACAAAGGAAACAGTTTAAATAGTAACAAGCAGGATCATTAAGATGGCAGTGAGATGCAAGGAGTGTGGACTGGAGGTAGCTTGCTTAGAAAGTTTACCTGTGTCAGCAGCCAGCATGCTATAGAAGGAGAGTATTAAGAATGAGAATGCCTGGCTTCATCAGTGGACAACAGGGATGGTCTTTGGATTGGTAGGAGAACTGACAAAGACAACACTGTTTTTATGCCTTGGACAGTCTCCATCATCATAATAAGTTTACATTAAGATGGAACGAGACACCAGTATCACAAGGACTGAAGATGGGGAAGTTGCTTGAACAATTGGATGAAGAAAAGCATGAAGGAGAACATAGCAGAGGGTGTCTCTTAGAACAGCTATATAGTATTCCTGGGAAATGCAAAAAGTCTGCATAAGAGGGAAAAGTAATAAAATGTGGGAGGAGGGCATTGCCAGTATCACAAAAAATATGAGTCAATTACAGGAGGAAGAGGAGGTGAGATGGGGCTTCCTGGATGTAGCCAATTCATGGATAACATAAACAAGGGAGAGATTGAGGAGGTGTGACCTTCATAAAGCAGGGCATTTATTGTGATGTTAGAGAAGAGGAGAAACATAACTCCTAAAAGGATGAAGAGTGTAAGCAGAATCAAAATGTAGGATATGTACAGTGTCAGTTAAGGCAGAGGAGGAGAAAAAGCTCATGGATGAGCACAGGAAGGTGAATGAGAGACTAGAGGAAAGAAGAAAAGGATGAGGGAGGCTGAAGCAAGTTCTAATCATGGTGATGGGTAATTCTACATGGATTCAACATCTGAGTGAGCAGTGACTTATACTGTGACATTGCAGTCTATGCCATTGTACTGTGACATTGCATTCTATGCCATGACAGTATTGGCCCTTGCAAGGTTTTCCTTTTTTCTCCACAGTGCTTGAGTTTGAAGATGAGAAAAAGAAAGAAAGGAAGAAATTCACAACAAATAAGGAAGAAAAATAAAATGGTAAATGTCTGTAAACTGAAGAGAATACATACTAAAAAGGACACTGATTTGTTATATAACATACAGTGAATGATAACATTTTTCTATCAGAAAACCTTCATTCTACAGCAAAAGGCATCATTTTTTTTCCAAAAGAGAAGGTAGAAAAAAGAGGCAAGGGACAGGTGAAAAGAAAGAAATCAAAACTGAACATGGAAAGATTGAAGAGCATTACTGTAAGAAAAAATATGAGAAAGTCAGATGTTGACAACATGGCTCCAGCTGTGGATGTACCAAGCCAGCTTGGTGAGAACTGTATGCTTGCAAATGTAATAAGCAATGACAACAGTGGGATTAATAAGATTAGTGGAGATGAAGATCATCCCTTTGCAACAATTGATAGAGCAGATATTACTGAATTAGAAGATGAAAACTCTTCAGATCTGGTCAGTAAAGATACTATTGTAAGTGAAGATTCAATTATTAGAGGCACTGATATTTACATTTGCAGAGAAGATAATGAACACTGAATAGTGTTATGTTTGTCAGGCGCAAAAAATAGAGGCTGTGAGGCAGCCCTTAGAAGGCCTTAATGTAAGGAAGCATAGATCTGGTTTTATTCATGTTGGTACAAACAATCTCATCCATAAGGACTTTCTGACTGTTATTAGGGAAGTTACAGCCCTCTTAGATAGTATAACTTGTACAGGTGTAAATACATGTTTTACAAATGACATATAGAAAGGAGAGTCAGGTTCTGTGAATAAAAACAAATTTGAGGGAGTAAATACCAACATGAAAAAATGTCGAGTGTTAAAAAATGGAAATATGTAGAGCATCTGACCCTAATTCTGGGCACACATGTTCAGACAGGATGGTATGCATTTGTCAAGATCAGGGAAGAAAATTTTTGCAGCAGATATTTTGCAGTCTTTGGCAAACTCAAGACAGGATTTTTGCTGGGTCAAAAACTTAATATCTGATGTTTGTTAATGCTAGGAGCATTAATAATAACATTATTACTGGAAAATCTGCTACATTCTCACAAGACAGATGTTATTGTTTGTGAAACATGGTTAAAGAACAGTGGCTGGAAACCAGTTCTGTCAGGGTATAATTGTACTGTAACAGACATTCTAACAAATAATCTGAGGTTTTATGATAGGGCTTAAAGATAGTTATGAGACCTGTAATTATTATGTGTTCAATGAAAACACCAATACAAAAATGGCGTAATGTGTATATATATATATATATATATATATATATATATATATATATATATATATATATATATATATATATGGGCATATCACATGTATAAAATAGATCTATGAATATAATATCTATGTATCTTACTATCTAACTTCTATTATGTTATTGATAATATTGGTTTAATATTAATAATAATATATTCATTTAAACCAGGTGGTGTAGCAGCATCAGTAAATATTTGCCATCTAACCTCCTTTTCAGCTATAATGGCCTTGGTGTTAGATATTATATTCATAGATATATTTTCTACATGTGATATGCCCATATATATATATATTTATATTTATATTTTTTTATATATATTTTATTTTTTTTATATATGGAAAAGTATGGAATATACACCTTAGTTAGATGTATTTCATTATATACAACCATCCACTTTCTACTAATTATGTATTTTTTATTTTTATTTTTATTTTCATTATTTATTATTTTTTATGTTTGAATATATAATAATGTTTTTTTATACATAATATTTTACACAGTTTTTTAAATTTATAATTAAGCTATTATCAAGTCTTATGTATATTAATTATACATATACATTAATGGAAGGGCCTTATTATGTTATTAGAGAGAGATATTATGGTAGGATATTTGTCCGGTATATATTTTTTATAACGTTGCACAATACTGGATGTATGCTGAGTTTTAAGTATTGTATTATATATGATTTTAGATTCTCAAATTATGCATTATGGATATGTTCTTATATATTCCCTTAGGATTATATATTTAATGACCATTAGTATGGCTAGTATATATGCATATGGATATGAATGCCTGTATACAGTTTAATTATTCATTATATGTTATTATTAACAAACTCTTTTTATTGTTATGTAAGAATACGGAATAGGATTCAGATGACTATCAGTTTTATTACATTGTTTTATATTTTTTTAGTAATATGATGTATTTAGGGGATCATATACAACCCTTTACATTTACTTGTGTATAGGCTATATGTCTTTTTAAATGCATTTAAGCTATTGGCGCCTAAAAATGGATAAATTAGCCCATGTCAATTGTTATGTTGATTCTAATGAAGTCCACATGTTGGGTGGATGAAAGCGCTAAATCCGTTTTAATGTTTGTTTTCTGTCCGTTGTTTTGAGTTATTAAATACAGGTCGTATTATAGCTCTTGTGCGGCTGCACTCTTTGGACACATTTTAGTGTTGGGTCCATTTTTTGTTGTTACAACAGAAACATACCAAGGGCATCTGTGGATGTGAAAATTTATGTTATTCTGAAAGACTAAAATATCTGAACTTGTACAGTGTCTCATACAGATATTTAAGAGGAGATCTTATTCAGGTATATAGGACACTTGAAGACAACTACTTCTGGTAATATTTGGGGTTATCAAAAAGTGTAGAAGATTCTATAGGAATGAGAAGTGTACTAAAATTAAAGCAAGCACTAGTTTAGATATTTTTAAGAAAAGCCTAGACACTTACTATGGAAACAACTGGTTTTGTACACTGGCAGACTAGTAAGACAGTAATGTCCATACTTGAAATATTTGTATGTATGTATGTAATAGACAGAGCGTGGGAAAGTCAGAGAGAGAGAAAAATATAAGTAAGGAAAGGGTGAACACCAACATCATGGTATAGAGTCTCTGGCACAGAACAGAGTGCTTGATTTGTGCTGCTTTCTGGTTCATGGGGGTTATTCCTGATTCTTATGATCATTGACTTTAGATTCAGTTGGGTAGGACAATAGTTATCATAATGAATCTATCATAGGGTTATCCTAACCTGCCATGAGCAAACTAAGGAAATTCCAAACTCAGGAACAGAAGGAGACGTGTTGGATCATGAAAGGTTCAGCCAGTTATTGCAGGACTGTGCCAGAAAAATATAATTATGATTGCCATTCCAACCAAGGACGTCTAGATAAATGTGTCATTAGTTAGCAATCATCATGCCACTATGTGTATTTGAGTTTAATAATGAAAGATCGAGTATGATGTTTTTTGATTTTAGAGGACTAGCGATTAGGCTAAAAGATAGGTAAGAAGGTTATGGAGTGGAGTAAAGAGGTGAATGGGACAAAGTAAAAGGAAGCAAATTAAAGGATAACAAAGGAAGTGAGGGTGGAAAATGTGCATCCTGAAAGTATGTCAGGAGACACAGTCAAGATAGGGCATTTATTTAGCTATTTAGCAGAACAAAAGGAATGCACAGACAGACCTGAACAGGGTGGTCAAAAATAGTAGGAAAATAATTGACAAGGTGCTGAATGAAGACTATGCTTAGCCTTTGCAGAGGAGAGGAAAGGGAGGGTACCTAGCTTGGAATTAGGTAAGACAGATTGTGAAAAGCATAGGAAAGACACCAGGAAAGAGAGGGAGGAAGTTTTTGAAAATAACTTGATTCCCTAAAGGAGAACAACATACACACCCCAGCAGGAATACTTCCCATTATTCTTAAGAATTTGGTCAGTTTGTTGACAGATCTGACTGACGTTTTCCACAGGTAATTAACCATGGTACAAGTACCCAACATTTGCAGGATATCAAATGAGATACTCTTGTACAAGTGGTGATATTAAAACTTCAAACAACTAAGGCATGTTAATGTAACAGCAGTGACAAAGAATGTTCTGGAGACCTGTGACAAAGGCTCACGTGAGCATGAGCTGCTAGGAAAACTGGAGGTGCTGGGGAGTTTAGGGGGGTAGGATCAACATGAAGAAAAAAACTGTAGTTTCTGTTGAGACAATGAAAGTAACTTAGGGAGGACTGCAGGGATTGTTCCTGAGCTCCTTTCAGGAATGTCTGAGGGAAATGAGGACAAAATCGGACTTGTTTGTGGTGACATACTCTGACAAAGCAGTGAAAGATATGAATGTTTATCTAAGAAAGGATTTCAAAAGGCTAACCAATTGGACAGAAAGGTGGTAGGATTCAGCGCAGAGAAGTACAAAGTGCTGCTCTTGGTTGCAGCAACCCTAATGGGAAGTTACAGCTTGGCTAGCAGAACAGAAACAACAATGAGGAAAAGAATAGAGGGGCCATGTGATGGAGGAGAAGAGACATTTCCAGAGACCAGAAGAGGTAAGGGAGACATGATATGATTACCCAAAACCATGTCAGGGAGAAGTGAAGTGGTTGTTCTGAGGAGGAATGTTAGAGTAGGGCTGAGGATGCATTAGGAGAAGGTAGCAGTGACCTTGCTAGTTCCTAAATTTGTGGAATGAAGTCTTCACACATTAGAAATAGAATACTGGAAAGGATAATGGAGAGGGACACCCTCAGTTCATTCAAGAGGACATGTGACAATTGGAGAAGGGGTGAAGGCAAAATAAAAATAGAAGGAGGGTAGAATGCTAAATGCAAATAAAGGGCAGCTTAAATAAATGTATTGGCTTCTTCTGATATCAAGCAAATATAAATTAATACACTGAATAAACTGCTGGTCCTAGATGGCCAACATATTATTTTCTTTTCCTACTATTCACAATAATTTTTTTCTCAATATTTTTGAGATCAAACATATCATATCTGAACACATAGCTTGCCCCATCCACCTTATAACAGTCAGTGATATTCATTAATATAACTTAAAAGACCAGTGTTTTGTATTATTGTTGCTAAATTGCAATATCTCTTATATCTGATCTTGCCCGCTATAACATAAAATAATTTATTTATGCAATCCCTCTCCATCATCTGTAACCTTCTTCCTCCTTCAGGTTACAACATTCACACTACTTGTTTCTCTTTCCCCTACTATCCCCCTGCTCTCTTTTGCCTACCTCCTCAGACTGTATCCCATTTCTCCTTTAATCTTTTTATTCAACTCCTATAAACCTTCATGCATGACTATTTACCTTATCTACTTTCCTATCTATTCTGCCTTAACACTATTAATAACAACCATTTTTGATCCCTTTGTAATTTCCCTTTTTAATCATCCTGCTGGTTACATCCCCAAACACTTTGATTGCGAGGTGACTGCCCCTTTAATTCACCCTAGCTTTACTTCTAGTTCAGGATAGCTGCCCAAAGAGTTGCCACAACTTAACGTTTACATGACAACAAAGTTAAACATTCTGACTTAGCTGTTATAGGAATGGATATTTGCTGGCCTGAGTACACAACAGTAGTGAAATGGGAAGACCCACTTTATTTGTCAAATCAAGTATTCTTTTCTCTGAGGCCGAGTGACTACAAAGCTAGGATATTCAGCTTAGTCCACATGGAGAGGAAAAAGTCGCCAATAATGTTCAGGACAATATTTTTCTAATCCAAAATGATTTTATTAAATATGACTGTACTTTCAAGGAGTTCTCTAGCAAAGAACTCAATTTCTTATAATGGACCATAAATTGTATTATATTCTGCGTAAGAAAAAGTATAGATTCAGCACTATATAAACTGCCCAGAGTAATGCTTTGTGTAGATATAACCTAGAACCTGTCATATGTGTGGTTTAATCATTTTCATTAAGAATATTATATCAATGGACAGGATGACTGATAAATTATTCCATTCAGAACCATTGGAATTGGGCCCTGGATTCAGTCACTGTGACAGACTTGAATGATAAGGTTTCTATTCAAAGTTTTGTTGCATATTATGGAAATAAAATGATACAATCAGCAGGCATTTTACATTTGAGGTGTTTTTAACTATGAAGGCACCATGAAGCAGTGTAAAACATTGTTGCTTTACAAAACTTGGCTTTCTAGTTAATTTTTAGTTCTGGTGCCTTCTGTGTAGGGTCTGCTTATCCTGCCTGTGTCAGTGCAGGCTTTTCTTGGGTCCCTGATTTACTCCCATATCCCTAAAGACAAGACAGAGATAAACTGAATATCTTTTAAATTATCTGTATATGTCAATACAATATGCAAATAAATGTAGGAGTACATCCTGCAATAGGCTGTAATCCTTTCCAAGATTATTTTTCTACATCCATGGATGAGTGAATGAATAAATGTTTTTAATCAGTCACACGACAAAAATCCTATCCCTCTACTCATTTCCCACCTTTCTAGATCTATTAAAATCCGTTTTTCAGAGTTTGCTGAATTCTGGGCTGTTTGTAAGTTCCTGTGTTGCCCAGACCTTTCTAAGATAGAGGGAAGCTTCTCTATTCATCAGTGAATGTGGTGAGCTTTGGAACAGCCTGTATGTTGCTGGAGGAGTGGTTTCAGATCAGAAACTGTAGTTTTAGTGGCCATTTTGGGCTATTTCTATTCCTTTCATCTTTCTGTTTAAACACCCATGTTTGCGCAGTTTTTGCACTTGTATTACCTCAACTAGAGCCTGCTTGCGTGTGCTGCAAAGTCCTATAGCGCCAGAGAGAGAAAAGGAGAGTTTGAGTAGATTAAGTACCTCTGTTTTGCTTTTTATTGCTTGTTTTTCCTAGCCACATTGTTCTGCCCACTTTTTTATTAACTTTGCTACTTATCTGAACTGTTTTTGAAACCAAATACTGTTTGCACTTTAAAGTATCATTTTTTTAAGTGTTTTTCATCTTTTAACTGTAAAGGGCTACACACTCAAGTGCGATGGCTTATTTTCTGTGTTAAAAGTGTTTTTATTGCTGTATTTGCTTTAACTTAACAAAAAAACAAAAAAAATCCTATCCCTCGACTCGTTTCCCACCTTTCTCCGTGTTTGTGCAGTTTTGCGCATCACGCAGCGCCACTTAGCTAGGATTAAACTATTCCCGGCGCCATCAAATCTGCTCTGCAGTTTTTCCTTAAAACTAGCCAGTTTCTTAATTTTAGCACTTGAATCTGCTTCTTTGTGCCCAGCACTGGTTCAGAACTGTTGTAAGCACTAAATAAGCTACAAATCACTACAGCACTCAACCTTCCTCATTATCTAGTGCATAACAGTTGTTTATACTCATCTTCCTCAGTTGCTTAGAGGAAATCAAGCTCTAGTATTTACTTCCCTCACTAGTCTAGAGGAAAATAGTGATTACCCAGGCATGACCAAGGGGCGGCTCCCTGTGTTCCCTCCTGTATACCTGATGAATCTGGGCATCTTGGGGCAATGTAGCAAGTGCCTCATGTACACTGACAACCCTCTCCTCCTACCACCCAGCACTACAACCTGTGAGAGATGCATTTATCTTGCCAAACTGGAGGCAAAGCTCAACCCAAGACTGAACTTCCCAGTCAAAAGGAGAAGGTCAACACTTGCACCACACCACACTCATCACATTGTCCCCCTATATCTACACCACCAAAACCCACACATAGATACACAAAAACATTCTCAGAGGCCCTCAATAAAAATCTGCTCAAGCAACAGAGACCTGTAAAGCAGAAGTGCAGGCAACATCCACCCCTCAACACAACCCAAAAGACACATAACACACAGATCCAGTGTGCCATTCAACCACAGCCCAAAAGGCAAAACAACATGCCTAACACATTAGTCATAGGTGACTCTATAGTCAGGAACACTGATGTTCCACTCACCAGAGTAGACAAGAAGAAGGTTATTGTTAGCTGCCTGTTGGGTGCCAGGATCCCCCACATAACCCACACACACAGGGCACGCCACAACAAGTACAAATATGACTCAGTCATTGTCCATGTTGTTGTAAATGACCTGAGATGTACCTCCCTGGACTACATGAAAAGAGACATGGAGGAGCTCTCCAATCTTGTAATCCAGGCAGGTATGACCCTAGCCCTGAGTAGCATCCTACCTTCACCCAGAATCAATAAATCTACTCAATCAGAATTTGTATGAGGTGCCCACCACTGGCATTCTTGGCTTACAGGAATAATATCTATAGTATACAGCTATGAATTGTACACAATCACTGGCATAAGGTGGTCACTTACTCATTGTTCACAAAACAGTCAACAGGGTAATTATATCAACAGTTTCACAAGTAGAACAATAACAATACTAATTGAAAAAGCCTTCCAAAATGGGTATTTAAAAAATATCCAAAATCCTGTTATGTAATAAATATGCACAAAATCGACATAGTGAGAAAGATTGTCTTAGCTATCCACTCTGTGCATCAGACATATATTCAACCCTAAGTCAAACCCAAAGGAACAAAAGGAATAGCACAGTTATCATCATTTGCACATGGGGGAGGCAGAGTAGGCCAAAGTTGGCACCAAGGTAGTGAGTGTGTGTGAGTAAAAAACACGGAACATTCATTAAAGTAGGAAATATCTAATTTCCACTAACAGGAGATGTATCCCAATCAGCATTAAGATTTTCCTAGCTGCATGTGTGTGGGTCGGTATGGTCAGTTCTTGTGAAATGTGTGTATCTACATAAACACAATCAAGTTCTTCACTAGCAGTACTTCCTGCCATGTCGACTGGGTGTGAGCTGTGCATGGTAGAGTTATGACTTCAGTGTTGTCACTCCCGACCACAAGAGCCACTGCTGCCAGTAGTAGCACTGCAAATTGCGTGTCCCCGGTTTGAAGTGGGAGTGCCATCTGAATCTGAGCAATGTCTGCTGGATGAGATCTCTTCATGACTACATCCAGAACCACATCCATGTGGCCTACCATATCTGAGTATGGACACCTTAATCACTTCTGGATCAGTGGAAGTAGTTCCTCTATGGGAGTGGGATCTGGCATGGCCACATTGGCTAACCCCAAAGGATGTTGCAGCTCTACTGACATGTGGATGCCAGCCCTCCCCAGCAGATGTTCCATCACAGACATTGTCCAATCCAGTGTTTCACTCATTCTATCCAATGAGTCACCCACATGGTTGAGGAAGTCACTCATGTCAGAATATGCTACATTTAGGACTCCCACAATTCTTCTGAAGCCTGATGAAATGTGCCTCTGCCTCCAAGATGGCCCTATACATATGTCTGGTGGCATGTAATGACACCACAGCGACAGGACGAAAGTTGGCAGAAGACTTTCTTTAAGCACCTCTAGCAACCATCCTGTGTAGTACCATGCCCTCATGACAGCAGATTCAACCAGCTATCCATCTAGAGTAACCATGCTACTCCATCAACTGTGTCATCTTCAATTTATCCTATATCTGAGGGTTCAGTGGACTGGGTATGCATAGGCATACTGACTGTGTCCAAAATAGTACCAGTGTATGTGTGAGCCATAAACTCAGTGTCAGGCGGAACCTTACCACCCCTCCCTGGCTGTGCCTCTGTATCAACACCATTATCATCATCAAAGGACCCTGACATCAGGTGGTACAAGGTCTAAACTGCCATTGTCAGGATCACCGGTGAAAATAATCAATAAACACAAGAAGGAGAGAAATAGTGAGTGGAAATAATCCAAACGTTGTTATACACAGTCATGTTAAACAATTTCAGTTGTTAAAGGAATGCAATACTTTTTACCCCACTGACCCCCCCACCCCCACCCAAGACAATCCCTGCAGGACTCTTTTCTCTATTAAGGTATGCATCTTGATGTCTACAGATGTACAAGTAGTGATGCATAAAGATGGCTAGAATGGCATTAAATGCCTGATGTATAGCATGCTTAGAATTTCTTCTTGGGACATGTTTGGTCTGTTTTTCACATTGGTACCAAATTCTAGGAGTCTGCGTGAACCCTCTTCTGAGTTGTCTGGATCTCTGACAGTGGATAGGAAATGTTCATTTTCAGTGAGTGGTAGTTTCATAGCAGGACCCCCTCCTTTAGCCATCTGTCTTGTGCTATCACAGCTGCCCTCCTGAGTGCCACTGTAATCATATCAGTGGCATGGTACTGAACCTGATTATAGTTTCTGGCATGACCACCCACTGCATTTATGTTAGTGACCACCATATGCTTTTTTTATGCAGACATATTACCTCTGCCTCTGTCAAGCAGGAAGGATCCATGGTGGCATAAGGCTTCAATGATAACCTCATTCTCTGCATCAGTGAATGGTGGCTTGCATGTAACAGCCTGGGTGCCATAATCCTGTATCTCACAAAACAGAAAAAAAGACATTTGTAACACATGCAGAAATCATTCTCCTCAAAAAAATCTGTACAGCCATGTTCAACACAAAACAATTGAACACACAATGCTCAGTTTGGACTACACACAAGCTAAGCTCCCCACAAAAAAAAAAAAAAAACATTAATACAAGCATTATATCCATCCAGTTAGCATTTTTGTAATGGGGAAAGCAGTAGATGACTATTGGATGGCAGGATTATCAATAACTAGTCAAGAATTATTCAAACTGCTCAGACAATTTCCTTTGGTCTCTCAACTGTTATGAAGGTTGCCATGGGGCATCTGAGAACCTTAGCACCTCATTTAGCTATACATGCACAACTGCTTGAAGTTGATAATAAACACAGTAGAGTTATCTGCAGTAGTTAGTGAGATTCCAAGAGCAAGTGATAACACAAGGGTCTATGACAAAACATCAAATAGTAAAAAGATTGAATAGCTGCAAGAACAAAAATACCATTCATAGAAATCCATTTTCTGGGGGGCTGTGCCCCCCCCTGCTAAATATATATACCAACTCCAAGATCACACTACAGTGAGGAAAGGGCAAATTTTCCAATTTTCACTGTACCGTGATCTCAGTAAATGGAGTTCTATGAACGGCATTTTCATTCTTACAGCCATTCAATCATTTTACTATTTGATCTGTTGTCATAGACCCATAACACAATACTGTGATGTAACCATACTAACTTGGAAAGCAGAGCAAGAACTGACATATGTGCAGTATGCCATCAGTAAATGAAAACATTGCATACATTTCAAAATTCTGTTTTATGTTTAGTATCAAAATACATTCTAAATATGAAAATGTAAACTGAGAATGAACAAGACAAACATACCTTATGAAATAGTAGAGTAATTTGTAGAGTAATCTCTTCCAAGTATCTAGTAGTAATGGTATGTCTCTATCCAATTAGCATTCCCTCCTCCAACTTTAACAGCTACCCCATTACCTTTATATAGTGTAGATTCAGCCCTCTGAGCACTGTGAAGATGCAAATGAGGTGTGAAATCATTAGCATTCCCAAATATCAAAAATAATTTGGTTTATGGGATGTAAACATGGTGAAAGTAGCTATACAACTGCATGCACACTCCCTAGACTGCAGAAAGAGCAATGACAATTTAACTGTTAATGGCTTGCAAGTGTTAATGATTACTCTGACTACAACAAGCAATACTGAACAAACTCTTCTCTCTGAAGTGTGTGTCATGCAGAGAAAACTTCAAATAAAAAGTGTAAACACCTTGAGATCTATGAGAACAACCTTAACAGCACTGACATTCTTGTACTAATATCACACTGTCCATCCTCTGCTTACAAATCCATCTGAAATGCTGATAAGGTATATTACATATTGAAACAAAGATGCAAATAAATGCCCATGACATTGCATTTCTGTAGTTAAGCTGACAGGAGAGGAAGATGCTCAGAAAATAATTATAAAGAGAAGAAATAGCTGGCAGTGTTGGCAACCTTATATTACTATGGTGTGGGCCTAAAGTATTTATCAATATCACATTCATGTAGACACGCTCCAGTGAATCAAAAAGGAAAATTTTTCTGATATTTCTACTCTGGATATGTAGTTTGATGGTCTTCAAAGTCAGATCTGTATGGTGTGTTCATTTTCTGATTACTACTCTTAGCCGGTGTTGGTGGCAAAGAGAGATAAGAACCACAACTAAATGTCTGTTGCTACTGTACTGAACTGAGGGTTTACATCCAGATATTGTGCTATCTAGAGATTTAATGCATATATCCTCAGTATATGATTAGGTTATAACACACACAGATTTAGGAAACTTTACAATCCTGACTTCTGTTAATGCTGACATTTTGTAATTGTGTTCCTCCTTTGCACATGTTTTGGCAAAGTGCTTTTGGACTGGCAGCGTATTCAAGCAGTCCATGAGAGTCCAATGACCAATGTACAAACAGAGACCTTTCATTTGGCATACCATCTATGGCACATTTTAGAGTGGTATAAGTACGTTTGCTGCAACACTCTGAGCACTAGTAAGAGAAGAAATGCTACATCACATTTAAGTATTATTGTAGCACATGGGGTCCAACTTGAAGCAACATACAGCTTGGAACATTTGCAACAGTTGTGAGCAGCTTATGTTTTTTTTGTGTGGAATATAAATTGTTATATGTATTTTTGTCTGTTTAATTACAATGCTGCTTAGCAGAGAGCAAACAGAACTCATAGGTAAAGGAAATAGTGAACAATTTTATTTCTGTAATTTCCATTAGCGCAGTTTCATCACCACTGCCTGAGTGAGTGATGTGCACATGATGTATACCTCTTTCTGTGGGACAAGCTGTAATTGCAGTGATGTTGGATTCATAACAGAATTGCTCTTGGGTTCCAATCAATATTATGTGAAGGGAATGTGGAAATTGTTACTCAAAATTTATGACTTTAACAGAAAGTTATATGCTTTTTTTTTGTTTCTTGTATTTTGTACTTGCTCACTGGTGACTGGCATGCAATCAAGCTTACTTGCTTAAGGGAAAAGAAAGTGAAATATTTTATTTGGACAGCCCTCTATAATGCAAACAAGCTTAATGGTAACATGTGAATGTCAGCACTCTAGACAGTAATGAGCATGAAACATCTACATCCATAGTGCAAGGTGGAAGTGTGGTGACTTTAGAGACAGGCCACTGGAGATGATACAGAGTTCAAATCCAGGTAACACCTATTTGTACGATGGGTATCAGAATGCAATTTCTAACAATAATGGTAACACTACATACTAATGGATACCATAATTATGTTGATTGCAAAAAATGTCTCATTAATGCTTTGATGCATTTTTTCTGGGCAGTATATCTCATTAATAATTTACTTATGAAACAAGCTGAATGTGCATGTAACTGTTTAAGGAGATAATTATGATAAGGAATTAAAAATGCACTTGCATATCTATGATGGGCAGAATACTTTATCATCTTCACTCCTCACATAGCCCAAGTCTGTGTCTAGGACAGTATGTGTAGTCAGGTATGTGTGTGTGTCATATCCCAACCTGTATTACCCAGCTCATGAAAGTCTGTCCATCTGACATACATCTGCAAACAGTAATACTGTCCCTTTCATGGGAATGCATTTCAAAGGACTTCTTAAAGTCATTCACATAAAAAGGTCTATCAGAAGTATATCTCCATTTATACTGCATGGAGTTTGTCTGCAATAAATGTGGCAAACTACATTCAGTATGAATGTAGTTTGTCTGTAATAAATGTGGACAAAAGGGAGTTCTCCTGTAGCACTGACAAATAAGAACTTTGTTTTAAATGTATGCATTATTTCTTCCTTAGGTTTGATTCCCACATTGGTCAACTAACTTTTTATAGTATGTAATTCTTGAAAGTTATGTAGCAAGTCATCCTATTTAACCTTCAAAAGTCAATGATAGCAATCCAAGTCATTAAGCATGTCAGTGCTGACTATTGGAAAAGTGTGAATAGGTTGATTGTCACACATGGCAAATCTCATTGCGATGTTTCTCACCTTCATTGGTGTTTGATAAAATACTTTACTCTTTGTTTGCAAATGCCTCTCTCTGCTTTCCATTGCACAAATGCAGTTAGCATGGTTATACATATTTGCACATTAGCTGTTAAACATGAGATTGGAATTTGGCAACAATTCATACTTAGAGTTGCCACTTGACTTCTGGAGGCAAGGCTGATGTGGGAGATAATGGTTCTGAATTTAGATCAGAGAGGTGGGGTGTTGAGGAATCCAGGAATTTTGTGGCTCTCCTCTTGAAGCACTGCAGATGTAAACTGCTGCAGGGGGACTATACTGGGTTCTAATCTCACAGCATTCAAGTTGTCTGTGTATGTAGTTGTGCCAATATGACCTTATGTACTGCTGTCCTCAATTAAATTGTAGCCTGGATAAATCTTTACACTGTAGGGTGGGTCCACATCAATGTCAGACCTTTCTCATGACATCATCCTTTCTGCAACACAGCCCTGATATCATGCTCTATAAGGTATGCTCTCACACTATAGCAGTTGGACTTTTATGGCGACACCTTCATGAAGCACTGTGTCCTCTGGATTGTAAAACTCAATAGCTAGAAGGTTCTAATCTCACAGCCTTCAACTTGTGTGTGTGTGTATGTATGGGGTTGTGTAAATATGAATTAACTACTGATGGCCTCGGTAAAATAGTAGCCTGAAAGAACTTTTACACTCCAGGGTGAGTCCACATCAGGGTCAGACCCTTCTTTCAGCATCATCTTTTTTGCAACACAAAGCTGATGTCTTCATCTATTATGTACATTTGCACTCTATAGAAGTTAGACTTTTGCAGTGGTGCTTGTGTACTGTATAACTAGATAGGTAGGGTGTTCTAATCTCACAACTATCAACTTTTGTGTGTGGTGGGTCCATAGCATCACTGGACTATTAATTCCACAGCTGTGCTCATATGACTCCTACTCATGAGAAATGGTCATATTAATTGCACATCCATTTTTCACTCTGTCTACAACACATACTGTCTGCAGCACACTGATGGGGTCATCATATAACTAATGCACTATCACATCAGTACAGTCAGATCTCTCTTGTGGTGCATGTTTATAGTACACTTGCGTGAAGATTGTGTCAGGCGATAATTAGGGAGTTCATATGCAGCAGTGAGACTCTTCTGAGTGTATGCATGTGAATGTAAAATTATGCAAGAATGTCTTACACCTCTTACTATTGACATTTATAATTCCACATAGCTGTAGAAGTCATTTTTGCACATACATTTCCTTTGAATGACACAGCTGAAGCCATCCATTCAAAGATGCAGTGTGGATCACATGCATTTGAACTTCTGCTGTGGCATGTGCATATAATACACTTGTTTGTAGATTATTTCAGTACATAGACAGGAGTTTGAATACATCTGTGACTGCCATCAGTGAATGTGTGTCTCTTCCTGTTGGCGTGAAGAGCAGGCTGCAAGTACATATATGAGGTATATCTATAGGGTGTGCTTGTGCTGTGCAACCACTTTTTAACAGAAACATGAAGGTGATACACAGTGATGATGTCATCCATTGAAATGTGCAGTGTTACAGTTGTCAAATAAATCTGTATTTGTGACTATGTTTTAGCAAACATTCATTAGGCTGTAATGTTAGATATATAATTCAAAGCCCATCATTACTGCTTACAGTCAGTGTATATATTAACAGTGTTGTCACCCAAATGTCCTATGTTCATGGGTAGCTATTATTTCCTGTTACGAGAGTTTATTCTACATTTCCTTTGGAAGGCTGTATTGAAGATTGATGCTGCCATTTGAATACATTGTCATTCCATAACAGTTATATTGTTGTGTAAGTAAGGCATGTGTTCCAATAGATGAGTATACTCACATTGTACCTAATTGCTGTTTTACTGCCACAGTGACAACAGTAGGGGGTTACAAGTGTGTTTGGGTACACCTAACATCAGGCAGTGTTGTCTGACATACAGCAAGATTCTTTCTGAGTAATTACAGAGACACAAATTCCTTGAGTCATACACATGATGTAATGTTTTCACCTAACCATACATATGACAATTGGCAATGCAATTATACCATGGCACATTCATTGATCCCACTATGGTATTTCTTTTCTCAGTGCTAAGGCAAGTGTTCCAAACCAGCATTGAGTGACTGTAAGCATTTGTGTCCTTAACTGCTCAGAAAAAAAGACAGCCCCCACAATTATACCTTGTACATATAGAGTGACAGAGGCCTCTCACATCCATTTTAGCAGATACAAATTATAGACAAATGAAGTACAGCTGATTGAATGACTTCACATAGGTGTAGTTTGTTCAATGGCTATGATAATAGTTCCACTGTGGCACATGTGATTAATAGCCACACCTTTAGTTGGAGAAGTTGTACAGCTTGATGTCCAATTCTAGCATAGAGATTCATTTTTTGTGAATGCACTGATGTCACACAACGAAAATTACATCACATATGTCTTATCCCTTGATGTGTTGCACGAACAAATATAAATATAGCTTTAGATTTCATGGCAGTAAACATTTGTTCTGCCAATGTCATGGTGAGAGTTCTACAGTGCTACATGCATTGACTGTTTGTTGGTATGTGTACAAATCTGCATAGAAACCTTCCTTGACCATGGCACATTGAAAGTGGACTGATCACAATTGTGTGCACATGAGCATACTCATTTAATTACCATCAGTCTGACATACTGGTATGACACTTGCTATCAGAAATCCTTTCTTAATTCACACATAAGTTTCATTTGCTTGTGACAATACCTCCTGTAATACATGCCAACAATACACAGCTGTGGGGAATACATTGCATCATAGTGTGGTGTTTGCATATGTTCTTATCTGTCTGCATAATAACTGTGACAGGTAGGAATGCCTTACACAAGGGCATTACATATGTCACACTCTGCTCCCACATTAGTAACACCACACACATACTTACATATGGGATGCATAACCATTAGAATATTGAAGTACATAATTCCCTTCAAGGGCAATCCTTCTTGTAGGATCGTAGGATCACAGGAAGTTACTAGACTAATTGCCCTAGGGACTTTATAAGCCTATCCAAGTTACCCTTGTTTCCATGAACAGCACCTATTGCCCCTGTCCAAGAGGGACACAGGTGTAACCTCTGGGGTGAATTTACAGTTACTGATCCAATTGTCCAGATTGTGTTTGAAGAGGCCAAGGAGGTGCTGTGTTTGACATGATGTGGGAGTCTGTTCCAAAGGTGTGGTAACCTCTGGGCGATAAATCTGTCCCTCCAGCAGGTTCTAGTAATGTCACATACCAGGTTACAGTCTTTAGAGCAAGTAACCCCTGTGTCATTTGATTTGTAGATATGCAGCATTTCAGAGTAAAGCAGGGTCAGTGATTGCTCTATACACAAAGCAGATATTTCCTTTGAGTAGTCTGTATGAAACAGAATAAAGTGACAGAGATTTCAGCCAATCCACATAAAAAAGATCCTGAAGACTTTGAATTTCCCTTGTGAGGAACCTTTGTGGTCTCTCAAATTGCTGCAGGAGCTTGGAAAGGTATATATCAAAAGGGGCATTGTACTCGGTTATTGGCCTGATGAGGGAAGAGTACAGGGAGGTTATAACTTTTTTTTTCTGGAGGCAATGCCCTTACTGATGAGATAAGCAATATAGAATGCCCTTCTTACCACTGTGGAGACATGGTGATCAAATGTAAGGTTGCTGTCAACCTGTGTGCCCAGGTCTCTCACCACTGAGGGTGTTGCTATTGATGTGGTAGTTATCAGGAATATTGCCCTAACTGAAAGGGATGATAATACATTATTTTGCATTGAGTTTAAGGCTATGACTTTGCACCAATCACTTGTTTAAGACCCTCTTGTAGGATGTTGATATCGTTTGTAAATTCTATGACCACTCCCAGTTTGCAGTCATCAGCAAACTTTGTCAGCCACAGATCTTTACTTTTTGCTTGTACTTTGGAGAAATAGATTCCAAACAGTACAGGTCCCAGGACTGATCCCTGTGGAACACCACTGGTTACATGTCTGCTGTTTGAGGAGGATTCTTCTACTTTGACTGTATGGGTTTTATCAGTGAGATAGTTGGTGACCCACCTAATGATATAAGGGTTGATACATAGCTGGGTGAGTTTGGCAATGATGCATGAGGGGGGGATAGTGTCAAAATCCTTGGCTAAGACTAGATAGGCTGTATCCACAGATTTACCCTCATCCAGGGCCTTGGTGACGGTCTTGAAGAAGTCCACCAGGTTTAACAGGCATGATCTTTCTTTCCAAACTGTGTAGGGTGAAGTGTTTGGAGATTACCTATATCTTTGTTGATAAGGTCCATGATGATACACTCCATCCTTGCAGATAAGGCTAGTCAGGCTAATAGATCTATAGTTCCTGGGATCAGTGGAAGCACCGCCTATGTGCAAGGGGATAATGTTGGCCATTTTCCATTCAGCTGGGATGAAGCCAGTGCTTAGACTATGACTGGAAAGAGTACACAATGGTGCTGCTAATTGTTGTTGAAGCCCATGTAGGACACAGCCAGGGATATTATCAGGTCCCATAGATGCTGTAATTTTGGCCTTTGGAGAGGGTGTTTACAACCTGCTCTTTAGAGATACAAGGTATGGGACAGGTAGTAGGGATGTAATGGGGTACATGTGGCGGGGACAGGGCAGTAAAGTTTTCACAGACTTTGTCAGCTAACAGGTTAGTTATGTCCACAGGCTTAGTATATGTGATATCATTAACTACCATTCTGGCGCAAACTGAGCCTTTCCTTTTAGGTTAGAGATGCAACTAAAGGAATGCCTTATCATTGCCCTTAGTTGGGGAAGCTAATTTGGATTCAGAATTTGTTTTGGAGGACTTCACAAGAAATCTTATTTGCTTGTTTAAGCTTAGGAAGGAGTGTTTCCAGCTTAGAGCTCACTCCCTGTTATTGTTAGACAGCAATTTCTTCCTCTTATTGTAAATCCTGTTAATGGCAGTTGTCCACCAGGCAGGTTTGCTCTTCCATGAAGAGCTTGTTTTTGTCCTAGATGTGCTAGGTTTATTTTTGTGGCATATGCAGTTAATACACGGGTCAGTGGTAACATGTTAGGAAAGGTTTAATTCTTGCAAAGAGAGACTGCGGCTTCTAAGATATTCATATTTTCCAACATGTTATATTGAAGAAATGCTCACTATGCAAATATCCCATAATGTATGTACTCTCCTTACAAACTGTCATCTCAACTCAGCATGTTAATGATAATTATATGTCATGTAATCCCCTCTGTTACAGTGTTGATTTGTTTAACTGTCACATCCTATAATATCATGTCTGCTTTTATTTACCTATATGCTCAGGAACTGTGAACACCATTAATTATTATGCCATACGTATCATAAAATGTTATTATCATAAATTTGTTTTTGTGACATAAGCACCTTCACATCAATTATCTTACTAGAATTTGAACATTTACCATCCTGTCTTACATATTTCTGTATATCTCTCTGATTTCTGTGCACATTTTCCGGAGTAAAATTTCCCTGTCTGGTAATGCATCTATTGCAATTGCCCTTGCCATTTCCCCTCCCGTCTTACTTATTTCTGTATTCATATGTTTGATTTATGTGCACATTACATTCAGTACACTTTCCCTGCCTGGTTCAGCTTGCGTTATTTACCCTGTGTACCTCATACCTCTTCATAAGCCACGGTGGTATAGTGGTTGCGTTGTTGCCTCACAGCAAGAGGTTCTCTCATTCGATTCTCAGCTAGTGTGCGGGGAGTGCCTTCTGTGTGGAGTCTGCATGTCCTCCCCACGGTCAAGTGGCCTCTGAAAGATATGCGTAAATGGGCGTGCCTTCGCTGAAGGTTGGGCGTCGGGCTGGCAACTTGGCACCATAAAAATCTACTGCCAATCATTAGCGGACCGGAGTTCCGCTGTGGCGACCCCTTACTGGGAAAAGCCGAAAAGACAAACAACAACCTCGTACCTCTTCATGCTGCCCACATGAGCACGCTTAACAGGTTTGCACATCGGCAAGTCTGTTTATTTAGTGTGTGTGCTCATGCAGCTCTACACGTTTTCCTGGTCACTAACACTGTTGCTGACCATGAAAATGTGCCTGCTTTTGTGTTAGCATGATGAGCAGCATGCATATGCAATTAGCGCTGCTGCTCATTGCACTAAGATGTAAACAATGTATAGTTTGCAGAAAGCCTACACAATTGTTCATGACTCTCACAGTCTGCAGTCATCTGTTGCTTCACTTAGACAATTATACTTATATAGCTGTGAACATTTAAATGATGAATCCTGCATATTCAGTATGGTCAGCAGTTTAATATTAATACTTTGCATTGTTGATAAGCTGGGAAGGTAAACTCTACCCAGTGGGGGCAATATGTGGCCCAAACAGCTTTGTCTTTTTTTTAAATGAAACAAAAATTGGGGAATCTGAACAAAGACTTTTTCTTGCATAATGCCTTTTTAGGGAAGGTCAGTCTCCTCAAATTACTTACATAGACAATCGCCATCAAAATAATTTAAAAGTAGTACTGTTCAATGCTTTAAGCCTAGAGAAAAAGTTGCACTCCTTATAGGCAGTTCTATCCCTTGAAAATATTGATATATGGGTAATTAATGAAACATGGTTTCAGAACAGCGATGGCACCCTGGCAGTGCAAAGTTTTAATGCCTACCACATCTTCAGACCAAGTGCTGAATTTGACATTGTAGTTGGTGGGAGCGAATCTATCTTCTTAAGAAACCATTTCACCTTCTGACTCATAATGGAGGACACTGCCATCTCATTAGTGAGCAAACTCAGATTATGTCTTACTCCCCAAATTACTCACATCATAGAATACCTGTGCCACCACACCAAATCAACCTACACCCTCTCAAAAGCTCAAACCATTAGTACAATGGATCCAGACAATGTGCCAGATCATTTTCTCGACAGCACCAAAATCTGCCTGTCTGAGTCCTTAGTACATCTCTGCAATCTTAGCCTCCCCACTGGGTTTGTTCCAGAAGTATGAAGAGCTGCTGTAGTCATATCACCCACAAAAGGGGATCCATGGCTGAGTCAGGCAACTTTAGACCTATCAGTCTCACCAGCTTTAACTGTAAGGCAATGGAGCAGATCATTATGGGCCTGATAAATAAGGGCATAGGCAGTCTTCAAACCCTGGACTAACCAATTTGGATTTGATAAAGGCAAATCATGCTTCTTAAATCTGGTGAGTTTTTTTGAAAAAGTCACTATGGTATTATTTCATATGACACACCTAGACATTGCCAAATCTTTCAATACCATTCTACACTCAGGCATCATTGATAAGCTAATATAATTAAATGTAAATCCCAGTGTTATGCACTTGATAGCAAACTGCCTTACTGACAGAACCCACTCTGTCAGTGGTGCAGTCACACTCTCATCTTTAACAGCAGTTACCAGCAGTGTCCCTCTGGGATCAGTCCTGAGACCATTTCTCTTTAGTATCTGCTTTTCTGATGGTAAACCACACTCTATGGCTGACAAAGTTTATTGATGACTGTATGCTAACAAGTGATGCTTGAACCATGACATCAAACTAAATGACAGATAAATGCCCCTTTTTATTTTTTGATAAACCTGGTCACCCTGTTCCTATCATATAGGCAAAATCTTCATAAAAATTGATTTGGTCATTATGAACTTGAACACTTTCATTGACAATGAACTATCCTTTGACCACAGTGTGGCCATTGCTGTTAGGAAATTCTTTTATAGAGCCAGATCTAAAGGAAGTCACCGTCCCCCTTGAGTGGTCCTTATCAGATCAATAATAGAATATAATATTCCCTTAAGTATGTACCTGTCTAGGCATATGACTCACCTTGACAGATCATATCATTTCCTTACCAAAACATCAAGGGCATGTCCTCCATGAATTACCCTGCCTGCCTTAAAGCTCTCTCACTCTTTTTTGTTTCCTACCCCACACTGAAAGGGGATCTCTGCCTTGCCTACATAGTTTCAGAACATCCAGACCTATGTAGCCTCCAACACGTTATAAAAACTAAACATCTGCTCAGGATATCTAAACTACCTTTGAAAAATAAATAGAATCTGTTGGAATAACAGATATCTTTCACAGAAAATACTTCTTTTATGTATTAGACTCTTCTTACAGTTAAAGTAGCATAGCTCTATTTCCCTTTATTGGTGTAAACTGGATGAATGGGTGGGCAGTCGTAAGCATACTTCTGGTCTGGCTCCTCTAGCCCTAATGGAAATGGGATGGAATTAAGGCAGATGCTAGTGTTAATCCATGTCTTGGTAAATTGGTGAGATGACTTGGACAGGTACGAATGGTCCACTGGATCAACAACCTAATACAAACATATGAACCTACTAGATACTTTATTATCTATGAAAATTGATTCAACCGTTAGAGTGCTTGTGATAGCACATACATGTTGCATCCCATTGAATGTGCATAGCATTCATTCATTGTATTTGGGAAAACAATAAAGATGCTCTGGTACATATATTTTTAAACACTAGGGAATATAACAGGCACAGTTCCAATGCTTTAAGTAAACACAATATGGAAGTCATTCACATTTATTTATTTCAAATTTCTGTGCTTGAAAGATTAAATAGTGAAGTTCAGTGGAATTTTCCAGATAATTATTGCATTTAGAAGTTCTATGGTATTATAGATTAGCAGGGACTGAGTTTGCAGTCTAGCATAAATAACAAGATCAAATACAACAAGGTCAAGTATTAACTAATATAGTACCACCAGCAAGGACAATCACACGTCCTTCTTCAAAACAATGTTAGGAGCTTTAGAAATCATCTCTGCACTGCACTGGACTGTTACAAAGTAATACCACTCACACAGCACTTGAGGACAAAACAAGCATATTATAAAATGCATTTAGCTCCAACTTTTCCCCCTTCTGTCTCCCTAGCTTTCTAAGTGATGATGTCATGCCACTTCTGTTAATTAGTTCAGAACAAGTCTTAAAAGCACTATTGAAGGTTAACAAAAAAAAAAACACTAGCTTTAATGGGCCTGACAATGTGACAGAGTGTTCCTTGCTAGTTTGAAACAATGCCTCATAGAACCCCTTCTGAATCAATTCAACCATAGCCTTTCAAGTGCCTTTGTGTCTGAGACTTGGAGAATAGTAGTATTCATTCCCTTTCAAAAGGGCAGCCTCCACTCTGATCCAGGTAATTAAAGACCAATATTCTTCACCAGTCTGTCCTGTAAGATAATGCAACTCATCGTTATGGAATTCATTAACAAAGACATTGATAGTTTCCAATCCCTTGACCAAAATCATCTTGGATTTGTAAAGGGTAGATCCTGTTTGCTTAATTTAGTAAACTTCTAAAAAAGTCACTGAGGCTATGGAAGTGAGCAAAGCAAGTCATACAGTACACCTAGATCTCTACAAGACCCTTAATATGCTCCCTCTGTCAGGAATTCTAGGCAACGTAATCAAACTGAATGGAAATCATTATGTGAACAAGCAGCTAGCAAACTTGCTCACTGACAGAATCCATCCAACACTGCCTGGAGGAACACTCACCATAAAACGTTTGGTCACAAGTGTAGTCCCTCAGGGATCTGTACTGGGGTCAATCCTACACTATATTTACTTCTCTGATGTCCCAACGGATATCACTGGTTTATGACTGACCAAGTTTGCAGACAATTGTTAACTTGGGGCTATCACTAATTCTCAAGTGGGCTCCAAGAACCTATAAAAAGCTTAATGCATACTAACAAAGGTCTAAGACTGAGTACAGAAATGGCAGTTTCATGACCTTTGCAAACACTTGTTCCAAACTGATTGCCACATAGAAGACATCCTTCTCAAAGTGGATACAGTTATTAGTGACTTTGGCGCTTCAATTGGTAAAGGACTCCCCTTTGAGTAACATGTCTCTGCAGTCATCGTCTTTACTTCTTTCTTGTCGTGTCCGTTATAAAATACAGCATTTCCTTGTCGTGTACTTATACAAACACATGCTTCAACTGAAAAGACCCCAATGTTTCCTCTGCAAACCATCAAGGATATATGTTCCATGCCTTCAACAGAACAACACCTTAAAGCTCTATCCCTATTTTCTGTCTCTTACAGATTCCTTTGAGGTGACCTCTGCCTAGCCTACAAGGTCTCCAAGGGTCATGTTATGCTTGACCTTCCCCACATTCATAAAAGATATAAATCTATTCACTCCTGTTCTAGACACATAAACTTCAATCATAACATAGACAAAACTTGTAGGTGGGATAGACATCTCCCAAAGAATCCTGGTTCTCTGGAACAGACTTTGTCTTCGCATAAAACCTAATGGCTCTTTAACCCTCTTCAAACACAACCTGGAAGAAAAAATGGAAAACCAGAAAAAATAAATAAATCCCAGGGCTGATTCCCATAGTCACTGATGGAAAGGGGTAACATTTAGTGGGCATTTTAGAAGCTATGCTACATACGATCTTTACAAATCGATTGCCTGACATTAGCCTGTGAACTTACAAACTTATGAAAAAGTTGCAGTAAGTATGTTCTAGGTACCACAATCATGTCATGAGTTTTATTTCTTTCACTGGTTGTTTTGAAACTGAAGTGTAATTCCAGTAATGAAATTCCATGTGTCAGTAAAGAAGAGAAAGTAGCCTGAAAGGTTATATGTACATGTTTTATACAAAAAAATGTATTAGTACAATGTTGCTGTTTTTTTTTTCAGCCAGTATACAAGTCTGCCTCAGTTTTGCTTGCATAGCAGTGTATGATTACTGGATTTAGATAATAGATGTATTGCTTGAAAATCCACTTTTTGAATGTGCTGCACTTCAGAGAGCATTTCTCTGTGTGAGATAAACATAGGTGAGAAGCGATTTGATGAGTGTTTGCATTTCATACTCAATAGTTATTTTATTATTTTAATCTTGTGCTTATGTTTTCATACCATTCTGCCTTGCTTCTAGTGATGGATTGGGTATATATAGGACCTCATATTGAACAGCTCCTAAGTGGGTCAGGTCAGTCACGTTCAACTCTTCAATGTCTCTGCGAGATAATCAATATCCTGCCATAGGGAAATGGTGTCAAGTCCTTAATCAGCTAGATAAGTCAAGTAAAGAGGACATTGGACCTCAAGATGCTTTCAACACATTTAGAAACAGGGCAGCAGTGTATACATTTGTTCATCTTCATGAGGATGTTGTTAATGATTTTCATGAGAGCTGCATCTGCACTGTCAAGGTCACAATCAGTTGTGGGTATTACTAGGTCATTTAGCTGGTGTACCCGTAATGAACTTGCATAAATGTGCTTGACCCCCACCCCACAAAGTACAGGGACTTCTTTTGCATTACTTCTGTGTCCAATCGTATAGTGATAGGACTAACAATGTAGCCAGACAGCAAATCAAATCATTCAGACACAGACCATCAGCTAAGTAACATCCAAGTCTATGACCCTCGGAAAGTAAAGTGTGCACTTTTTATACATAAACCTGTGAGGTGGAAGGTGATGTGTAGGTGTTGGTAGCCACAGCTAACTAGGTTGGTAATATTGGGAAAGTTAAATGTGCTACCAAAGGTCTCACTGTCCAGGTATCTGACAAGCCTGTGAGGCTTTTGCTACCTCAGAAAGAGGTTAGTCCCCCCTTTCAAATGCATAGAGTGTACCTCTCAGCATCTTTTCTCATGAATTCTGTACAAAGCCAAAGATAATGGCAGTAAAAAGCACCAAAATCAAGAACAATATTAAATATTTTTTTATCAATTATTTTATTTTGTATTTATTATGCAGAAGATTTACAAAAGTATAAACAGGGTTGTCATTCACATTTTATATAAATTATTTATATTTTATATAACATTTCACTTTACTTTGTTCTTTTTACTTTGTATTTTTCACCTGTTTTCTATGACGAAGAAAATAGTTCCATAGTGAATTTTCAATTAAGTATTAGGACATCAGTATTGGTTACTAAAGATCACATGTTCTATGTAGAACAATATTTAAATGGTATTAGAGGTTGTAACAGTTATTCTGAAGAAGTTCATGTTATATTAAAAGTGAACGAAACGTGTAAACTGATTCCTGGCTTTTTTCTGTGGTTCCAGTCATTATTTTAATTTACTTAAAAAGTTAACAGAACAACAGGTTTTACATTAACATGTATTTTCTGAACAAGAAGCACAAATCTCTAATGTTTGCTATTATTGACTAACTGTCATCCTGTTAATTCTGCACAGTTTACAGGTATGATAGCTCCATAAAGAATGACATTTTTCATCTGATGAGTGATAGACTCTACTCTGAAAATTCTGTAACGCAAATGCATTTGTGGTGGGTCACCTTGTTATAGCAGTGCCATCCTCTATTCAAATCCATTATTTCTTCATTAGATCACGTCTTTAAGCTTTCAGCCATTTTGGCCCTTGGCTTTTAACTATCATATTTATGAGTACATTCTAGTTTAGTTTATTTGTGATCACTATTAAAGTGGGTGACTATTTTCTACTTGGCCAACAGAGTAAGTGCCAATAACCATTTAGTACTTATTAAATGACCTGCAAAAATATATAGTGGAAAATCTTTGACATTTCTAAAGATAATTATTTGGAGCATATGCATTTGTAGTAATACTTCCATTAATATTCTGGTTATTGCTTAACCCTTTTTTCATGGTCATGGAACAGAGGTCTGTCTCCAAAAGTCAGTGGGTGCAAGCAGAGAAATTTATCCTGGATTAAATGCCAGACCGTTATAGAATCTAAAAACATATGCCACACATCCACATGCATGTGTGCACACACCTTTGCACGTGTACACACACACACGCGCGCGCGGCGCACACACACACACACACACACACACACACACACACACACACACACACACACACACACACACACACACACACACATTAATTACCCACATGTAAATCCTACAGGAGGGGATGACCTGGCCAAAAAAAAAAAAACTCATGCAGACAGTAAGAGGATATGCAGACTGTACACAAGAGGCACACCAGATAAGAATCAGACCAGAGAACTGAGTGCTGTGTGGTACTAGTACTAAACAGACTGCACTACTGTACCTCCAGAATGTAATCATGTGAAGTGCAATATGCAATGATATAATGAATCAGTGAGACCAGTTTTACATTTATGTTACATTTTTTGCAAATCAGAGAAGTGAGTCCGCATTGTGGAATGGGAGATGATAACAATGTAATGCTATTTAACCAGTTCAGTTAGTGTTCTACAATAAATGTTAGTTATAATTCTCTAAAGGCTTCAAAAACAGCAGCTAATGCTATAGGCCCATTTTAGATGGGTGCTAGTCTATGCAAAGACTGGAAGACTGACAGTGGGATTTAGAGAGTTGATTTCCTTTGTGATTCTGCACAGACATGTTGTTCTCAGTATGACTGATTTATGATTTTATCCATTATAGTTGTACCTGATCTTGCTATGTCACTTAATTTTTGTAGTTACTTTGATTTGCTCCTGCGCATATTTTATCTTACTACTCCATGACTTATGGTGCAGTTGTAAGATTAATCTTGTGTGAGTTCTTGGAACCTACAGTTTGTCCTGTAGTATTTCATTTGTTCTTAAATATGGCTGAAGAAAGATCACAAGCATCTATATTTAATGATTTGGTCTATCACAAATGGCTGTGTCACAGTCATGCAGAACTCAGAGAATAGGGAGATGGTGAGTCATATTTGATGTTCATCGTGTTACACTGCTGCAGTCATTACACTTGGGTTATCCTGCTGTCAGGCAGTCCCGCAGTCACCAGAGTTCCAAAGTCTTGGTCCGGCGTCGGTTGCTTCTTCCCTGATGTCAGTGTGCCAGGGGTATATAAGATGCATCCGACGCCATTTTCTTCAGTCTTTCTTGCTGCACGGTGCCTGAAGCAGAAGCAGTTTGCAAGTGTCGGTCAGCCGACTCCTGAGATTTTCGAAGTCGGATTTCAGATCCGAAGTCTTCAATAAAGCTACGTACCCCTTGGGGAAACTTTTATCTTGCCTCAGACTGATGACAGAGAAAGTTAATAATTGTATTTCTTGTGGGAAGCAAATACCTCATAAGAACTTCCACTCTTACTGTATTCCATGTCTAGACCCTGATCATGACATCACTAGTTGTCGGTTTTGTGCTAGATTTAACAAACGCACTATAAAAAGACGTTTTGATTTTGCTTTGCACTACTTTGGCCGAAGGTTTAATTATACCATGCCATCAGATCAACCGATGACCTCAATACAGAAAAAACTCAAAGACAAGGATAAAGACAGGCATCCAAGGTCCAAAACCGATGACGAAACCTCTTCTAGGCCAGTCGCCGGTTCACCGATTCTCAGTGAGGTGCTTTTGCAGCCCCTGACACCCACTACCTCAGAGCCACAGGCCATTTCTGACTCCCATGTGGAGACAACTAGGCCTCTGGAAACTCGAGGTATTGGGCCTACGGAAACTAATCCCTCAGATGGGTCCGGAGCCGCTGAGCAGGCATCGGCTTCTGAGGGTGTTTTCAGATCTTCACAACTTACCATTAAAACAACAGCCAAGGCAAAGGTACCATTAAAGACAAAGAAACAAGTACAGCATTCTCCTGGACAGTCCTCCATGCCTAATAAACAGATGCTTAAAATGGCCAAAGACCTCATTACTCTAATCAGGGGTTCCCATCCCCCTCCTGAGAAAAGGCCTAGACAGGATACAGACTATGATTCCTCTGATCAGGTTTCCATTTCATCTGATTCCTCTTCAGACCAGGGATACTCTCTACCCTCTATGAGGACTCTGATGCTGAAGAATCTATCCCTTCAGCCTCTCCTCCTGAGGATTATCCTTTTGGGGAAACTTTACATACCATGAGGGAGCATTTCCATTGGGAAAGTCAGGATTACTCAGAATCCAAGAAAAGGCTCAGGGATTTCCTTTTATTGCCTCAGCACAGACCACTGGCTATTCTGCCTGTGCTAGACATTGTGGATGATGTGTTCTCTGAATCCATCTTATCTCCTGATTCTTTGCCCCCTGCTCCAGCCAAGCCAGACAGGTACTATAGAGTCCCTGATTCTCACAAGTTTCTTTACAAAAACCCTTCTGCTGATCCAGAAACTATTTCCCAGGGTCCAAAAGGGGTTAAGGCTTCCATTGCAAAAAATCCAGTACCCTCTGACAGAGATTCCAGAGCTTTGGATAGATGGGGGAAGAAAATATACACTTCTGCAACTTTAGCAGTAAGAGCTTTAAATTGCCAGTTTCACATGCTTAAGTACCAACAATATTTAATGGCTCAGTTAAAACAGAAAATGTTTGCAAGCTCAGAAGCTCCTGATTGTAAAGAAATGCAGGATTTATTGCATGCAGTTGAGCAGGTGGGAAAACATACTCTGCAATGTGGTTTTGATTCTTTAGAGGCCTCTTGTAGAGCTGCAGTTACAGGTTCTGTGATTCGAAGACATGCTTGGTTAAAAGAACAGAGTTTACCTGATCATGTTAAGGCAAAATTATTGGATGCTCCTTTACAGCATGATACCTTGTTTGGTGTTAAGGCAGAAGAGGTGTTAAAGAAAATGGAGGATAAAGCTAAATCTATGCAAACAGTCAAGGATTTCTTACAAGTACAGCCACCTCGGTTTAGCAGAAATTGGCCAACAAACAATTGGTCCTTTCCAGTGTCAGACAGGCCACAGAGAGGCAGATACAGACGCCCAAGAGGCAGATCTCAACCCCAAGGCTCAAACAGACAATGACAGTGGGGCACCTCAACCCCAAAAGGAGGTGAGGACAAGTCTCACCCTTACAGGAAACAGTCACAATGACTTTCCCCTTCGTACGCCAAGCACGTCCCTTTTGGAAGCCCCCTTAGGGGGAAAACTAGCACTTTTTTCTCAAAACTGACAAACAATCACTCAAGACAAATGGGTTCTGTATATTGTGTCTCAAGGTTACAGGTTCCACTTTCATACTTTACCAAGGCTAAAAGGAATGCCAGACCTGCCACAAAATCAATGGGCAGAGGCACCAAAACAAATTTCAGCCCTCATGGACATGAGAGCTATTCAAAAAGTACCACAACAGGAACAAGGACAAGGATTTTACTCAAGACTCTTCCTGGTCCCCAGAAAGGACAAGGCCTGGAGGCCCATACTAGACCTTTCAATTCTGAATACTTACCTGGATATTTCAAAATTCAAAATGTTAACATTACAGCAGCTTCTACCCATGCTGGGCAAGAAGGCTTGGCTTGTCACTCTGGACCTCAAAGAGGCATACCTGCATGTCCCTATCAGACAAAATTGCAGAAGATACCTCAGATTCAAAGCTGGTACAATGCACTACCAATTCTCTGCACTGCCCTTTGGCTTATCTACTGCGCCCAGGGTCTTCACAAAGTGCCTGGCACCAGTAATTGCATTTTGCAGACAAAAAGGAATTCAAATATATCCATACCTGGACGACTGCCTCATTCAAGCAAAGACAAAGGACATTCTTCTACAGCATCTGGCATTTGTAAAAAGGTTGCTAATTTCTCTAGGGTACACAGTAAACAAAATGAAGTCAAAACTAGTGCCCTCACAACAGATCATATTCCCGGGTGCCAACTTAAATACAATGGCCCAGATGGCTTACCTCACACCAGACAAACAAGTTCAACTAACTCAATATTTTCAATTACTGGCAAAAAAGGCCCATCTCCCTGCAAGAAAAATTTTGCAGGCCCTGGGATTCATGGCATCCTGCATTCTACTAATACCATATGCCAGACTGCATATGAGGAAATTACAATGGTACCTAAAAAGTGTTTGGACTCGACACTCTCACAGTTTAGAAGCAGTAATACCAATGATTTCCTGCCTGCAACAGGAGTTTCGATGGTGGGCACAGGCATGTCACCTAAACAAGGGTCAGCATTTTACCCAATCCACAGCCAGGCAAACTCTAACAACAGATGCTTTGGATTACGCCTGGGGAGCACACATGGCAGGAAAATGCATTCAGGGCAAGTGGACCACAGACCAGATGCATCTTCACATCAATCAAAAAGAGATGTTGGCTGTTCAAAATGCCCTAACAGCTTTCAAGGACCTTCTGCATCCAGGACAATTATTACTAAAGACAGACAACACCACAGTAATGTGGTACATAAACAAGCAGGGGGGCACTCATTCTTATCCCCTATGCAGGCAAGCCATGACCTTGTGGAACACAGCTCTAACATATCAAGTTCACCTGCAAGCACAATTCCTGCCAGGAAAGAAAAATACTCTGGCAGACGATGTAAGCAGAAATATCATGGACCCTCACGAATGGAAATTTAATCCACAAATTTTCAGCATGGTAACGCAAAAATGGGGATGCCCAGACATAGATGTTTTTGCCTCCTCACTGAATTGCCAACTACAAAAATTCTGCACAAGGACTTATCAAAAACAAGCATGGAAAGTGGACACTCTCTTGTTCAGCTGGAAAAACCTAAAAGTTTATGCCTTCCCGCCACTGCCTCTCCTTTCAAAGGTACTCCTAAAAGCCAGACAAGAAAAAACACAGATGATCCTGATTGCTCCAGACTGGCCATGCCAGCACTGGTACCCAATCTTAAGGAACTTGGCTCAAGGACCACAATGGATTTTGCCACAAATTCCACACCTTCTGACTCAACAAAACAATCAGATCCTGCACGGTCAGCTCAAAACCCTAAACCTAGCTGCATGGCAGATACATTAGCCAAACAGGCAACACCTCTCTCTAAAGCTGTTATGGATGTCATTTTGGAGGCCAGGAGGCCTAGCACCAGGAAAGCATACTCAGAAAAATGGAAGAGATTCTGTGCCTGGAACCAGGCTCAAAGCCTTGACCCTCTGGTTCCAAACATTCCTCAGATTTTACAATACTTAACTGAGATGCTGGACAGAGGCCTATCTTTCTCATCGATTAAGATCCACGCCTCTGCCATTTCAGCACATTACAAGACGGATCCTCCTTTATTCTCTCATCCCTTGCTAAAGCAGTACCTCAGAGGGGCTAAAAACATAAGACTGCCCCAGAGAGCACCAGCACCAACTTGGGACTTGAATTTCATTTTGGAAAAACTGACCCTACCACCTTTTGAGCCAGCCAACACAGCCGATCTAAAATTTTTATCATGGAAAACAGCTCTGCTCCTGGCAATAACTTCAGCATGAAGAGTCTCAGAGCTACAGGCATTAATGGCCATGGAACCTTTTATCACTTTTCATCAGGACAGGGTTTCTTTAAGGACAAACCCTACCTTTATGCCAAAGGTGATATCTAGTGTGGCTCTTAACCAAACCATCCATTTTCCAACTTTTTATCCAAACCCCCAGAATAAAGGAGAGAAACTTCTGCATTCTTTGGACATACACAGGCAGCTATGCTTCTACTTGGACAAAACAAAAGCTTTCAGGAAAACTGAGCAACTGTTTGTAGCATATGCTGCAGGATCACAGGGCAAGGCTATCTCAAAGCAGACTATATCCAAATAGATAGGACACTATATTTGTTACTGCTGCACACAGCATGGAAAATCAGTCCCAAATACCATTAGGCCACATTCCATCAGGGCAATAGCCACTTCAACAGCTTTTCTCAGAGGAGTACCTACCAAGGAAATTTTGGAGGCTGCAACTTGGAGTTTAGTGCACACCTTTACCAAGCATTATCAGCTGCCTCTTTACTCTAAATCCAGAACAGGGTTTGCCACTGCAGTTCTGCAGGGCCTCATAGCCAATCCTAACTCTTTATAGACCAGCCACCCAACCTTAGCTTTGGGATTCTACCCAAGTGTAATGACTGCAGCGGTGTAACATGATGAACATAGTACAGTTTTGCACCTACCATAAATGTAGATGTTTGAGTGTTCACACTGCTGCAGTCCAGGTTACCCTCCCTCCATCCCCTGTGAACTAGCTGGACTTATCTATACCTTTCTATCCTATACAACCTTTGTGGTGTATTTACTTATAACTGAAGGTATTGTTTTTATTTTTTATGTATATTTTTTATTAACAATATGTATTGCCTACCTATTCGGGGCACCTGATATCTGGGGCAAGAAAAACTGAAGAAAATGATGTTGGATGCATCTTATATACCCCTGGCACACTGGCGTCAGGGAAGAAGTGGCAGCAACCGACGCCGGACCAAGACTTTGGAACTCTGGCCGACTGCGGGACCGCCTGACAGTAGGATAACCCAAGTGTAATGACTGCAGCAGTGTGAACACTCGAACATCTACATTTATGGTAGGTACAAAACTGTACTTTTTCTTCTACCTTCTTTCTTTTCCCTGTGTTGGTTCAGCCCTAGAACTGCTAAATATATAAAACAAGTATGTGGAAGAAGGGGTGTAGGGAGGTTACCTGCTGCAGAAAAAAGGACATGTACATGCATTCTGCAATTTCTAGTCACTGTGTTGAAATGTTACTTTTTGTAGTCTGCAATGTTATGGCATTGTTTAATTATACAGGTGTGCTCCACTTAACTTCCTTCTGCATAACATCCAACCGCATTTACGTCCATACTGTAGTAAGTGGACATAAATTGATCAGCCATTATATAGACTGATATTAAGGAAAGCACAATACAAAGTATAAGGTCTTCGCTTAACGTTCACACCACTTAATGTTCTGTGGGATAAAACCTATCCCAGACATTAAGCAACACATGTATGTATGTCAATGAAAATTAGATGACATGATTCATAGTGTAGTCATGATTTCTTCATGGCCATCATATTAGATTCAAAGTCAAAGTAAACTTTATTGTCACTTCGATTCACACAAGTATGAACCGAATGAAATTATGTTTCTTTGGACTCGATGTGCATACAATACATAGACTACATGAATACACATAATCCTATAGACACAGACGACAAACACAACATTAATAAATGTTGCATTATTGCACATTTGGGTTTGGGTAAGACCTTGTTGCATATTGCACTATAGAGATTTTTCAGTATTGTTGGATTACTGCCTTAATGTCAAGTGTGAAGGGTACTGTCCCTAGAGTTCAGTAACCTGATGGATAGTTGAAAGAAGCTGTTTCTGAATTTTGTGGTTTTGCAGCGTATCCATCAAAAGTGCTTTCCTGATGTTAAATGTGAGAACAGCTTGTAAGCAGGATGAGTGCTATCTCTGGTTATGTTCCTTGCCCTGCTGATACATCTGAACATGTGCAGGTCATGTATGGATGGGAGGGAGTTCCTGATAATCCTCTCAGCTGCTTTCACTACCTCTGGAGGGACTAGTGCTCGAAAGCAGAGCAGCTTCCATAGCATACAGTAAAGCTGCTTGTCAGTATACTTTTGATGGTGCCCCTGTAGAAGGTTGTGAGAGCCATTGATGGCAAGTTTGCTCTCCTTAACCTTCACAAGAAGTGAAGCCATTTGGTGCACCTTTGTAATGATGGTATTTGTGTTGACTGACCATGTCAAGTCTTTTTGCAATGTGCACCCCCAGAAATGTTGTGCTTTTTACTCTCTCGACTGTTTCTTCATTGATTACAAGTGGAGAGTGCTCTCAGTTGTTCCTCCTTTAATCCACAATTATTTATTTGGTCTTGCTGACATTTAGTGCAAGATTATTGCTATAACACCAACTTATGAACTGATTCACCTCCTCTCTGTAGGTTGTCTCATCATCATTACTGATAAGGGCCACAACTGTCATATCATCTGCATATTTGATGATATGCTTTGAGCTGTGCTTGGGAGTACAGTCGTGAGTTAGTATGGTGAAAAGAAGGGGGCTTAGGACACATCCCTGTGGGACTCCAGTGTTCAGGGTGATGCTGTCCGATGTATTCTTGCCTATGCACACTTTCGGAGGTTTATCTATAAGAAAGTCCAGAATCCAGTTGCATAGTGGAGTGCTGATACCCAGTTGGCGTTTATATCATGTTATCGAAAGATGAAAATAGCGAACGCTATTTCATCAGCCCCAAAACATCTAAACATGAAAATATCGAACATTCAGAACAGTGATTTTTTTCCCATGGAAAATATTTGCTGCTCCGAAACACATACACACAACGCAAGCACATCAAACAAACAGCAACCACACACATACACTTAAATACTTACATCTAATGCTACACTAAACTAAGCATACACTACTATCTACCCACTTACCTTAACCCAAACCCTAACCCTAAGGTCCGTCACTATCGCACACTCACCTAACCTGCGCCCTAACCCTAACTCACTTGAACCGCCCCTAACCCTAAAGTTTGTCACTATCGCACACATGCCTAACCCGCGCCCTAACCGTAACTCACTTAACCCGCCCCTAACCCTAACGTACAAACAATCGCACACTTACTTGAACCCAACCCATAACTTTCCACCACAGTGCTAAGAATAGCGAAGCCACAGAAATGGCCAACCAAATTCTTTCCCAAGGAAAGAATTTGCTGTTCTGCGACTTCGCTATTCTTAGCATTCTCTGAATAGTGTTCGATATCAGAACATTCGAAGTTTTAATACTTCGATGTTCTGATATAGACCCCCCAATTGAACCAGCTTTCCTGATCAGATTTTGCAGGATGACTGTATTGAAAGCTGAACTGAACTCAATGAAAAGTAGCCTCACATAGCTATTGTTGTTCTTCAGGTGATTCAGCGATAAGTGGAGTGCCAAAGAAATAGCATCTCCTGTGGAGCAATTGGGTCGATATCCAAACTGGAGTAGATCGGTGTCTGCAGATAGTTTGGATGTTATTACATCTTTGACCAGTCTCTCAAAGCATTTCATCACAGTGGAGGTGAGAGTTATGGGACAATAGTCATTTAGGCTAGCAAGTGGTGATTTCTTTGGCAGTGGTATAACATTTGTGTACTTGAAACATTTGGGCACAATGGCTTGACTCAGTGAGTTGTTGAAGGTGTCTGTGAGTACATTTGTTAGTTGGTCCACACAGTCTCTGAGCACTCTTCCAAGAATGTTATCAGGTCCAGCTGCCTTCCTGGGGTTAACTCTTTATAGGGTACTTCTGACATCAGTAGGGTTGAGGCTGAGCTCTTCCTCACTCTGGTTGTTGGTGATTTTCTCTGCTGCTCTCTCGTTCCTTTCCTCAAACCTACTAAAGTAGATGTTGAGCTTGTTTAGGAATTCTGTATCATCATCACACTGTAAAGATGGGGACCTGTAATCTGTTATAGGCTAGATGCCTTGCCACAGGCACCTGGGTTCCTTTTGTTTGGAGAACTGGCTCATGATCTTTTGACCATATTTGCATTTGACCTCCATCACCCCTGTGTTTAATTGACATCTGCCCAATCTGACAGCCTGTTTATCACCAGGCTTGAATGCTGCATTCCTTCCTTTCAGGAAGCTCGTTCACTTTACTTGTTAGCTGGGGTTTCTGTTTGGCTCTTGTGATGATGTAACCCATCACTGATTCAGTGTACTCCTCTGGCTTGATGTGTTGGTTTATTGTGACCGCCTCCTTGAAGATGTTCCAGTCCGTACTCTTAAAACAGTCTTGTAGTGCTGAGACTGCTCCCTCTGGCCATACTGTCACTTGTTTCATTGATGCTTTCCCCTGGTCAGCAGTGGTCTGTACGATGGTAGCAGTATAATGGCAAGGTGATCTGAGTTACCAAAGTGGGGGTGAGGTACTTCCTTAAATGATAGCTTAATATTTGTATAAACCTTGTCTATTGTATTCTCCCCTCTGTTTGCAAAGTCTATATAATGGAAGCATTGCTGTAGGACTCTTTTCAGGTTTGCCTGATTGAAGTCACCTGCTTTTATATGTACTCTGTCAGGATTTTGATTTTTCAAATCATTTATAGACTGGTATAGTTTAGCTAGTGCTAATTCACTCTAATTCACTAAATTAATTCACACTGCTACTTTTTTTTTGAAAATAATAATTGAGACCTTGCTCTAATATTTTAATAGTAATTATTGTTTGGTAATTTAGCTACATAAAGAACATTAGGTTAAGTTCCTGTTTGTACAGACTGCTTATATAGTCAATAGGTTATAAAGCCTGTTTATGTCAGTCTACATATGAGTGTAGTAATTGGGGCTAACTCAAAAGAAACATGCAAACAAATGGAGTTGGAGATGAAAATGTTTTTAACATTTTTACTGCAGTGGAAAACCTTACACCCCCCCCTCCCCGATAATGAAGCAGGACAACGGGAGATGCAACAGGACTGGAGAAACTTAGCAGATAGGATTTAGCATGTGCAGTGGTCAGAGGGGATACAAGTAATGACACCAAGAGAGGACATTAAGGTAGAAAGGAGGTTCTCCACATAAAAACACCATCAATGCATATGTAAGGCAGCCAAGAATTAGTTATTATTACTAATAATATACTAATGTTACTAATAAAAGAATAATTAATAGCACTGCAATATTGTAAAATGTTTTGGAACATTAAGCCATACCTGGTAGGAAGAAATGTTTATTAAATAAGCACATCATTTATGAAAGTAATATGATAGGCATTCTCTTCAGCTAGTAAATACCAGAGTGCAATACACAGTACAAAAACACAAAGTGTAGAATCAAAGTGTTCCATCAAGATAGACTTATTTAAATCCTTATTTAACATGTCTGCTCTCTAGTGCTACTATGCTTAAAGCAACATGCCTTCTAAGACATCACTATTTTGTTTTTCTTTGTCTCAGTCTTTGGTGTGCCTATTCAGACTTATGTTTCTGACCTGTGCAGGTAGGATTTTGTATGGATTCACCACGTGTACCTCTTTCAAGCAAATGCTATGTACTCAATATCACTTAAGGAACAAAAGCCTTCTTTAACCTGGAGCTGAACAACTGACCTAAAGAATATATTTGAAACATTACAGTTTTCAAATGGCTGAGCTGCTAGATGGTTTACTTCAGCAGGGCATTGTCTTTGTAAAGGGAAATGTCTGACAAAACACAACATAGCAATGAGAGACATGGGACAGTATTGAGAACCAGCAAATTCTCAAGTTACTAAAACTGTATTTTTCAAATTAATCTTATTTTTCAATTGTAATAGATTGAAAGGATGGCAAATTAATTAGAAAGGCAGGCAGGAATGATTCCAAAAAGTGAAACAACCTGTGTCTAAAACATTTATATGGAATTGAATTTTGCCATGTTGGAATGCCATCCAAACTCTTAATCAGTAAGAGAGCTGTCACTAAGATTCAGGGAGTGTCTTTAGACACAATAAAAGAGTCTTTAGCTTTAAGGTTCACAATTTTAGGTCACTGAGGAAATGGACAAAAAAAATACAGAACCAAGGCATCCATTTATTGAAAGGTGGGAGTTTCAAGTTTGGTTTGCTTATCAATATTTCTATTTGGTAAAGTTACCTATCAGAGGGGGTTGTCTAATATGTGAATTATTATTCACTATTATGCAGTGTGTATATTAATTTATTGGGTCTATATTAGAACACCAAACATTCAAATTTCGAGTGTTCTAATATCGCCCTGTTTTCAGCGAACACTGAAAATATCGAAGAAACAGAAAACCAAATGTTTTTCTAGGGAAAGAATTTGGTTGTCCATTTCTCTTGCTTTGGTATTTTCAGTGCTGTGGTGGAAAGTTACGGGTTGGGTTCAGGTAAGTGTGTGATTGTGTGGACATGAGAGTTAGGGCGGGTTAGGTGAGGTAGAGTTAGGGCGCGGGTGAGGTGACTGTGCGATAGTGACGGTCCTTAGGGTTAGGGTTTGGGTTAAGGTAAGTGGATAGTTAGTGGTGTATGTATAGTTTAGTGTAGGGTTAGGTATAAGAGTTTAGGTGTATGTGTGTGGATTGCTGTTTGTTTGGTGTGCTTGTGTTGTGTGTATGTGTTTTGGAACAGCAAATTCTTTCCCTAGGAAAAAAAATTGCTGTTCTGTATCTTCAGTGTTTTAAATTTTTGATTAATAGGGTTCGATATTAGAAGACTCGAAATTTTGAAAGTTCACTGTTGTAATATAGACCCAATTTATTTTATGACTTAATAATGCATTTAAATGAGCTGTATAACCATTTTGGCTATAGTCCAGAAAGACCACTGCTCGGACAAAAAGTTGAAAAAGCAATAATACTTTAATCCAGTTAAAAGCTCCACAAAGCAATGTTCAAAATATTCCAACTGTTTCCAGGTTAAGCGCTTTCATCTGCAAGAATGCAAACTTCCTCAGAACCAATATCAAGGCGCTGGAAACTCCTTTTAAAACTAATTTGGCGCCAAAAATCAAATGCACATTTAAAGTAAAATGCAACAATAAAATAGTCCTATAAAGAAACATATACAAAATATTACACTTTCAAAATAAACAACCTACTTATGTAGTAATAATTATGATAAATATACTGTTTAAACTAACTGTCCTAAAAATCAATAGCCTTTTTACATGTGAAGCCATTCTAGTGAAAGAAATACTTAAAAATAGATCTAGAATCTATCAACTAGTTTTAATAATTATTTAAATAGTTGTATAAAAATAAATCAATAGATGAAAAGTCAATCTAGTCATAAAAATCAATCTATTAATAAAAATGGTTTGATACTAATGTAATCATTTAATCCAGGACAAGTAGTGGTGTTACATAACATTTGCCACTTACTTTCTAATAGGCTCCAAAAAATTTTCCAGTTACCTCCACAAACTTTAGGGTCAATGTGATCAATAATACTGAAAAGAAAATTATGTTCCTGCCCTCTATCTAAAACATGTTTACTTAGAGCGTTGTTACTATCTTGTTTTTTGATCTTATATAAGTGCTCGTAAATTCTAGTTTTTAATTTTCTCTCAGTCTTCCCAATGTAATATGCATTACATATAATACATGTGGCGACATAAACAACTCTAGAGGTGTTGCAATTACCTACCAAACTAAACAATCTAGTTTTGGTTATGTTGTTCAACCTTATTACCTTTGCTTCGTTGATATTCTTACATTGGTTGCAAGCACCACATTTTGTTGTTCCTTTTTTGTTGTTGTCCTTGTCCCTCACCTTCTTGGTGGCCTTTATACTCTCCAACATATTTTTGATGTTTGAAGATGTTTTATAAACACATTTTGGGAAGGTCCCTACTACTTTAGCAACTTCATCTGATAAAGTTAAAATGTTCCAATGCTTCTCCAAAATTTCTTTTATTAAATTTGTATAGGGGCTAAACATAATCACACAAATATTGGTGTTGTTATAATTATCCTTGTTAATAGGGTTGAATGGTTTCCCCAACAAAGGTGGGTACTTATGGCCCCATTCCTTTTTAACAAAGGTAAGTATAGGGGTTAACATAATGTTTGGGTACCCTCTATTGATAAACATGTTGTAAATATTTTCCAATTCTTTTTCCATGGTGTTTTTGTTTGATGACATACGTGCTGCACGTATACACTGACCTTTAAACACGTTTTTAAAAACGTGCGGTGGGTGGCTACTCCCATAAAATATGTAATCATTGGAAAAGGTCATAAGGTTATCATAATTATTACTACATAAGTAGGTTGTTTATTTTGAATGTGTAATATTTTGTATATGCTTCTTTATAGGACTATTTTATTGTTGCATTTGACTTTAAATGTGCATTTGATTTTTGGCGCCAAATTAGTTTTAAAAGGAGTTTCCAGCGCCTTGATATTGGTTCTGAGGAAGTTTGCATTCTTGCAGATGAAAGCGCTTAACCTGGAAACAGTTGGAATATTTTGAACATTGCTTTGTGGAGCTTTTAACTGGATTAAAGTATTATTGCTTTTTCAACTTTTTGTCCAAGCAGTGGTCTTTCTGGACTCCACCACAGGATTCGTTATTTGGTTGAGTTTCAGTACATTTCGTGGTGTGTTGCTGTGCATTTTGGCTATAGTGTCAGAAAAAAGTTGTTATACAATTCTGAATTGTTTTTTAAGAATATAAAATGCATTTTAGTTCTACTTGGATTTAACATTCAAACTATTTTTAGATCATAATTAGGACACTGTACCTTTAAGTATTAGTTATTTTAGGAAGTGATGTTATTCGGATTCTTATTCTGATAAAGTTGCAGTTTATGGGACAAAAGCACTTAATCACAAGTAAACTTGGTTTGATTTTAAAGTGTATGGTGCCAGTACATTATGACAGGCACATTGGTGTGCGACTGCCTCCTATTGAGTTCCACAGCATTTCATGGTTCCAGAGGGAAGATATTCATCTCTACTAAAATTGGAGGAACACTGGATTTCCAGATATGTGATATAGACTGTTTTTAATAATAACATAAGTCCTAATATTTTTTCAAGTTTAGTCCAGGATTTAGTTCTTTCATACAACTGATATTTATTTTGGCCACAATTCATTTAGTAACTATTTTGGTGCAGAAGTAAAAAGCTATAAGACATGAAAGGGTCACAAAAATACTCCCAATTAAAATGATCCTTTTTGGAGCATTTAGCAATGGCTATTAAATATCATTATCAATATATATATATATATATATATATATATATATATATATATATATACATACATATTTCATAAAAATTCTGATTTATCTAGCCCAGAGATCCAGGAGCATGTGGTCCCAGACAACTGAGGGCCACTTTGAAGTGCTGACTATAACCCAGGTTCAGTTAGTGGGCAGAATAATGGGGAAGCCAGCTAATGAAGAAGAGGAATCATGAGATGGAGCCTGCTTGCCTCTCCCAAGAGGATTATTGGATGATGTCCCTGGATATCTGCACTGCTTATAATCCATATCTTAATCCCCATTGCAGACCAAATAAGAAAAGAGGTGTCTGCCTTCAAGTTTGTAATAACACTTGCGAAACTAGGTGACATGCTCTCTTCATTGCATACCCACTCCTGGGGCTGTTTCAAGCATATGATGAAAATGGTAGGACTTATGAATAAAATCCATCTAATGGGTACATGAATGAGTGCAATACTCTGGCAAGTCTCTTACCCCATAGGGGGGATGAACGGGCAAGTAGCAGCTGTGGCAGTGGTCTGATTGTGGCAAGAGTGGAAGAGAAAAAAAATAAAATGTCTGGAAGGACTATTTACCTCTACCCCTAGAAGATCTGAATTTACATGTTTTGTAATGGGAAATAGACCAAGAAACCACAGAGCTTAAATAGTTTGTTCTTGTTGCTTCTCTGCTTAACTTTAGTGCAACTGTCTTAAACACAGCTGTGATATATCTCACTGATTGCAAAGCACTCAGACGGGTGGGGTGAAAAGTTTTTTTTTTTTTTTTTTGGTCCTCAGTTTGCATCAGATAGGGGCATTGCCCAGTGGTATAGTTTTGGCTGTCTTTTACTAATGAGTTTCTTCACAGGTACTGTGGCAGTAGCTATATTACTAGTGGACAAAACCCATTCTTCGTGATAACAGCTGTTTAATACGGTACTTAATCAAATCACTTTACTCACAGTAAGTGCATTTGATCAACCACCATAAATGACCTATTTGTATGTTTTTTACTTTAAATGTGATGCTGTACTTCTTGAGTGGTTCAGTTTTCACCTGCATTCATCTTAGATGGTATATTTTAAACATACCTCTTAAATGTCCTTATATTTTTAGGGATGCCTCTATATTTTGTTATTATTATTATTATTTTATTCAATTCCTACTAAAATGGCCACTGCATTAAAAAGTTCTAAGTTAATATCAATATTTAAAAAGTGTCTCTAGTTTAGGGCCTTTTCCCCAATTTTTTTTTTTTTTTGCTTTGTCCCTAATTCTGGAGGTAAAGATTAACAGCTATGCTCTCAACCTCTGAGCATTAAAAATGCATTAATTAATTAGGTAATTAATTAGGTAATTGGTGAATTCACTCTTCATTTATTTCATTATCATAATTGTCAGCACCCTTTTCTCATTTGTATGCAATGTTGGAGTGCTGTGTCAACTTTCACCACTTCTCTTTATTCAGAGCCGCTCTCCTATCTTCTTCAGTAGCCATGTTTGTCTGTCTCAGCAGTTTTCTCACACAACCCATTCCTCTTTACTGGATGCCCTTGTCTTCTATGACCTATTCCCTGCCTCTCCAGAATCTGCTTTACCAAATTGCTTTCTGTTTTCTTGCACATGTGACTGAAACACAATAATCTGTTCTCCTTGACCTTCTCTGTAATTGGGACTACTTTGACTTCTGCTCTTATATCTTCATTACTTCATCTGTCCCACAATATGCATCCTACTACCTGTTTTAGACACTTCATCTCCATCACTTCAGGCTTTCTTTGTTAGTCTGTTTTCACTTCCCAGGTTTTTGTGCCACACAGAAGCACTCTTCACATCACTGGCATGTCTACTGTCACACATTACACCTGACACTCTGCGCTAGCTGGATGCAGCACCTCTGATTCTAGCTCCAACCTCCTCATTCAGTCATCCCTCCTCCTATGCCACACCTCCCAGATTACTGACGCTGTTAAGCTATTCCACTATTTTCCCTTCTATTTCAGTTTTAAGTTTCTTCTAATTCCCCATTTGCTGCCAAGACTACTGTCTTGTCTGTACTGTTTCATCCCATATGCCTTCACTTGTGCATTCCAGTCTCCTGTCATTGTTGAAATTCCTGCTCAGAGTCTGTTTGCAGTGTCATATCATCTGCACATGGCAGCTTTGTTGATATACCCCCTCTGACCTGTTTACATATGTAGTTTATTACAAGTATAAACAATGGTGTGGAAATCCCTCTTTAAGTTCAAGCACTATTCATTCATTTGCCACTGTACACATCCTGTATTAATTCTACCACTGTTTCCAGGACTTTGCACCAATGCAAGACTGCCCAAAACCAGCTTTCTTGGAACCTTCGAACCACTTCACCAAACAAACAAGCAAAAAACTGTTAAAACGAACCAGAAACAATGAGAGAAGTTCTTCTGTATGTTGAAAAATCCAAGTATTTATTATACTGTTAAAACGTTAGCGTTCGATTTAAAAGTGTATATAAGATATATGCTTTCATCAAAATAAGTATCTCGCCTTCCTCAGACAAACAGAATACTAGTTACTATTCTAGCATTTATACATGGTTTAAAAATTGATAACCAATCAGCATGTAGTGCATTTCCTAATTAAGTTTTCACCATGACAACCTTAAACAAGAAAATGCTTTTACCAGTCTTACTCAACTTGACACAAACTTAAAGCACAAAAGCACATATTTTCTTATGCTTATGCTGTTGTTTAACAGTGATCTTATATAAAGTGCAGATACTAATATCATCTAAAATTACGAATAAAAAATACATAATGAATAATAAATAATAAATAATGAATGATGATAAAAAATAAATGAATAATAAATAAATGAAAATAAAAAGAAATGTTGAATCTACGCTCAGTCTTGCCTATCTAGAATCTACGAGCATCAGTATGCCATTAGTAGGAAGGATAGTACTAATGCCTTAGCTAGGCATATTATGGAGTATGGTGATCACTCCTTCAGTTACATAATATTAGAACATAGGGAACCTGATATTAGAGGTGGAGCCTGGCAAATCCTCCTGGAGATGGATGAGCTTTCATGGCAAATCAAAACGAGGGCACACATCTTTCCTGGTATAAATGATGTTACATCAATTAAGTGTATTTTGAAGTGGCTGGCTCTTGATAGGTAACCACTCATCTAGTCTGCAGTAAGGAAGGGTAATATGTACCACATTCAACATTTCTTTTTATTTTCATTTATTTATTATTCATTTATTTTTTATCATCATTCATTATTTATTATTTATTATTCATTATGTATTTTTTATTCATAATTTTAGATGATATTAGTATCTGCACTTTATACAAGATCACTGTTAAACAACAGCATAAGCATAAGAAACTATGTGCTTTTGTGCTTTAAATTTGTGTCAAGTTGAGTAAGACTGGTAAAAGCATTTTCTTGTTTAAGGTTGTCATGGTGAAAACTTAATTAGGAAATGCACTACATGCTGATTGGTTATCAATTTTTAAACCATGTATAAATGCTAGAATAGTAACTAGTATTCTGTTTGTCTGAGTCTCACAAGAGATAATTGGCTAGGCTTAAAATGGCTCGCAAAGGCAGTTAGCCTAGTACTAATCTATGAAAAAAAAAAAAAAAAAGGCGAGATACTTATTTTGCTGAAAGCGTATATCTTATATACACTTTTAAATCGAACGCTAACATTTTAACAGTATAATAAATACTTGGATTTTTCAACATACAGAAGAACTTCTCTCATTGTTCCTGGTTCATTTTAACAGTTTTTTGCTTGTTTGTTTGGTGAAGTGGTTCGTAGTCTCTTTATGGCGAACAGGACCGGAGATGCTTCTCAGAGTATGTTTACTCAAGTGGATAACTCGAATGAAGCTCGTGACAACAGTATTGGCAACCTTACTGCTTTAGTCCAGGTTTTACTAGGTCGTGTGGACTCTCTTTCACAGAATGTGGATTCTATCAATGTTCAAAGTATTTCGGGTGAGAACAGGGCTTTAAATCAGCAGAGTTCAGCTGCTAATCCAGTGGTAAACAGAGATGAAGGACATAATAACAATGCAGCTGGTGGAAAGGGTGAGTTGAATCACATTAATGGCACTGCTGAAACACCTGTATCTAATGGTAATAATGCTGCAGTTCCTCAAGCTGCAGACAGGAATAATTTCCCAACTACCAGTGGAATTATTCCAGTAATGAATAATTTTTTAGATAAAAACATTTCTTTTGGAGACATTAATAATTCTAGTACAACATTGACTGTATCCAATGATGAAGTGAATAACAGCTTACCAAACAAAATCGAGGTTTTTGATGTAAAGCTATTCAAATGTAAAAAATTGCAATTAGAGGTGTCATATCTTGAAGAATGCATCCATAATAAAATCATTCCAAAAGGGTTACGCCAATGGCGCTTCCCAGCAGGCTTGACGGATGATAGCATTTTCTATCATGAATTGATAGAATTATTCGATAAACAAGGTCAGGAATTCTTGCAAGCACTTATTTTGTTTTATACTAAAGACATTTCTAGTCTTAAAATTGATCTTGAAAAACTTGAAAACGAAATAAAGTCGGATGCAGAATTCCTGAGGTATAAATATGAATACTGTAGAATATTTTCAAGCATTGATGCCACTATTGAAAAGCTCCTCTTAACCAAAAAGAAGAAAATAGCCAGAGACATTAAAGACTATGCTAATAAGCAGGCATATCCTAGACTTTCCAATAAAGCCCCAGGGAGACTTAATGCTAATTTACAACCTGGCCAAGGTATCCTCGAGCTGGATCAGTAGTACTGATGTTCCTAACCAGCAAAGGCAGTTTTTAAAAAGGAGCCCTAGGCTTAATACCAACAACAATAACAATAACAATAACTTTCAGGAAGGTTCAGTTGAACAATATGTCCACCCACAAGAATGCCAGAATTGTGTAGAACATAACATTCAAGACAGGGCACCCCAAATCCATGAAAACCAACAGGATTTTCGTCAAGTGGGCAATTCCAGGGCGACGACCAACAACCGATATCGACTCCCACAGCAGAACAACAGGTGGAACAAGAGGAGACCACGCAGGAGATAGTTTATAACTTTAATTTTGGTATAGAACCACACCTGTACAAAAGCAGTGGTGGTGACTTTACCATTTATAGCTATACTTCTCTTGAGATTCAACAAGATATGGTAGACTTTTTATCAAAAGACTTATCTTTTGTTCCTAGTCGCAAAATGGATATTGTAAAAACTGTTATTGATTTGAAAGTCTTTGTCCGTAAGCTTAATTTGAATTTATTGATGGGTATTAATTTGCCCATAACTAATGCATTAAGAATCTCTAGTTCTTACAACCCTCCTCTCCACCCTACTTTGCAGACGTTTGAAAAAATGTGCGAAGTTGATTTCTGGGCCATCAAGAACAATGTGACACATAGACGTCATAAATACATCAATAATATCACCTTTTTGGAACAGGATTTCATTAATTTATTGAAAGAATGTAACATCAGGGTAATGAAACCAGATAAAGGGGGAGGTGTTGTATTTATGGATCACTGCACCTATGTTGACTATATGTTCAAACATCTAGAAACTCCCTCTTATAGGCAGGTGACATTGAACGAGGTCAACATAGCATATAGTAAGATTAGGGAAACTTTAAATGATTTATTCCTAGAAGGTTCCATTGATATGGATACCCATAAATATTTATCAATGGCAGCACCTAGAATTCCAGCCTTTTTGGCACTCCTAAACTGCATAAAAGGCTGCATGCCCCACCATTTAGACCTATAGTGGATGGGAGAGGATCGATCACATATGTATGTGCCAAATATATTGATTCTGTTCTCAAACCATTAATTATAAGTGAGGCCCAAATATGTAAGGACTCATGGAGCTTCCTGGATAGTTTAAGTAAGCAAGCTTTTTCAAAGGATGTCCTTTTCTTGACAATCGATGTCAAAGATCTGTATACAGTCATCCCCCAAACTACAGGGGTGAATTGGGTGAGAGAATTCATGTTAAGAAAAGGAAGTAATCATAACAGCATAAACTTAATAGAGACGCTACTTGAGCTTGTTTTGGCCAATAACTTTTTTATGTTTGAGAACCAATTTTTTGTACAAACTTCAGGTGTGGCAATGGGTTCTCCATGCGGAGGCTCATTTGCCAATGCAGTTATGGCATTTTGGGAGACGAACATGCTCTTTAAAGATGAGTGGTTTCAAAAATATGTCACTTGGTACACTAGGTATCAGGATGACATATTTTGTATGTGGACAGGTAATAGGGAACTTATTCCTACATTTATTAACAGAATTTCACAATACACTGATTTTTTAGAGTTTACATATAGTATAGGTGACATTCAAGTAAATTATTTGGATGTATTATTGATCAAGGATAGTAATAACAGTAGGTATAAGAGCCTAATTTACAGGAAGCCCACTTACTCAAACTCTTTTCTCCATTTTACCAGCAGCCATCCCTTTCATCAAAAGAAAGCGGTAATTAAAGGACAGTTGGTTAGGGCTGCCCGTATGATCACAGACTTACATGATTTCCATTCTGAATGTTTAACACTCATGAGCATGTTCGTTCATAGAGGGTACCCATCTAGCCTAATTTTTAAACTCATAAATGAGGTCACTAGTAAGCGAGAGCAAGGTTACTTCATTCCCCTTTTAGGGGATCATTCTTCAGGCAGATAATTACCTCCCAGGAAGATAACCTAGAAACAACTGACACACTGGATACTGTTCTAGGGACTAAATCAGAATATACTATCAGTTTCCTACACACTTTCTCTTTAGATCACCAGCTAATCAAGGAAGTGTTATTTAAAAACTGGGACTTAATTAGAACAGATCAGTGTATAGCTAGACATTTAAATAATGGCCCAAAAATAACATATAGGAGAGGAAATAACTTGAAAAGTATTTTACAAAACAAGATAAAGAAGCAGCATTCTAACAGACCACATGGCATGTTCAAATGTGGTACATGTGCCCAGTGCCGACATGTCAAGGTCTGTAGCCACATTAGTCTTAACAATATTGTTTATAAGATTAATAACCATTACAATTGCGAAACTAAAGGCATCATTTATGCTGCTAAGTGTAATTTCTGTAAAGCCTTCTACATAGGCAAGACTGAGCATAGATTCAAATCTAGAATCTACGAGCATCAGTATGCCATTAATAGGAAGGATAGTACTAATGCCTTAGCTAGACATATTATGGAGTATGGTGATCACTCCTTCAGTTACATAATATTAGAACATAGGGAACCTGATATTAGAGGTGGAGCCTGGCAAATCCTCCAAGAGATGGATGAGCTTTCATGGCAAATCAAAACGAGGGCCCACATCTTTCCTGGTATAAATGATGTTATATCAATTAAGTGTATTTTGAAGTGGCTGGCTCTTAATAGGTAACCACTCATCTAGTCTGCAGTAAGGAAGGGTAATATGTACCACAGTCAACATTTCTTTTTATTTTCATTTATTTATTATTCATTTATTTTTATCATCATTCATTATTTATTATTTATTATTCATTATGTATTTTTTATTCGTAATTTTAGATGATATTAGTATCTGCACTTTATATAAGATCACTGTTAAACAACAGCATAAGCATAAGAAACTATGGGCTTTTGTGCTTTAAATTTGTGTCAAGTTGAGTAAGACTGGTAAAAGCATTTTCTTGTTTAAGGTTGTCATGGTGAAAACTTAATTAGGAAATGCACTACATGCTGATTGGTTATCAATTTTTAAACCATGTATAAATGCTAGAATAGTAACTAGTATTCTGTTTGTCTGAGGAAGGCGTGATACTTATTTTGCTGAAAGCATATATCTTATATACACTTTTAAATCGAACGCTAATGTTTTAACAGTATAATAATTACTTGGATTTTTCAACATACAGAAGAACTTCTCTCATTGTTCCTGGTTCGTTTTAACAGTTTTTTTCTTGGAACCTTGTCATATGTTTTTTTCCTAGTATAAGAATACCCAGTTGGGCTGTTTTCCCCATTTCTTGTTTCTCCTTCATTAGCTGCCTCACTACCAACAGCAGAGCAGTTGTAATACATCCTGATCTAAATCCAAACTTCTTGTATCCTATCTTAATTTTTAGTGTTCTGTGTATTCATTTATCATTCACCCTCCATCACAATCACGTAGTGGGGCAGGAATTTGATACCTCTGTCCTGATCACAGTTGTGAATATCTTCCTTGTTCTTGTACAATAGCACTAGAATGCTTATTCACCGGTCATCTGTGATATACCAATCTCTATCTTCTGGAATGAGTATCCTCAGGAGTCATTGCTCTGCTAAAGCCCCCAAAATTTAGCTTCTACCTGCAGTGACTTCATCTGAGCCTCCAGTTTCCCTGACACCATCTTTTTTAGTGCACTTTATATTTCTTCTAGGGTGGGTTCTCCTTTCATTTTTGGTGCAGATTGTGAATGCAGTAGTACAGCTTCTGGAGATTTTCTTCATTAAAAAGCTGCTGAAACTATTCTTTCCTTCTGCCCTTGATGTCCTCTGATCTTGGGCAGATTATTTCTGGCATCCCTAATGAATGACATCTAGTGACTGTTGTGTTTATCTTTCTGTTGTTGCATTGCAACCTTTTAGAGCTTTTTTGAGCAATATGCTGCATCACTTTGTAGAATTTGTCAGAGTTTCTCTGATGTCTTGTTCTTTATCATTGTGACTGCTCTCTTGCCCTGTTTGTCAGCCAACCAGTATTCCTTCGTTATCTGCTCCATCTTTTCTGTTCTCCACTTATTCATGCCTATCTTCTTTCTTCAGATAACTTCCTAGACTTCTGCCTTCCACTAATTATCCATGTATACCTAATTTCCACACCTGGTTCAATCGAATTGCTATTCTGTAGTCCTCACACATGCTATTTGAGGTACTGTCCTTCTTCTTCTACATCACATTCTTCCTCTTCTTCCAGAGGTGCCAGAGTCCTGAATATTTCTGCAAAATGCTGTGGTTTCACTCAAATCAACTGCAAGGTCTTCAGCCTGATGTCTATTAACAGTAAAACCTTCTCTGGCCACTACATGGACTTGATTGTGGCAGTCAGTAGTTTATGCCGGAGGCTATTTCACTGGGGATGACTTTGCAATCTGATTTCACTCCAATGCCCTTTCCTACATGAGTTGCAGTTTGAGAACTCTTGCAAATGATATCGTGACTTTTTTTGGAAAACCCTGCTAGACAGGGGACCAGGGAAGTAAATATTCTGGGAAGAAATAGCCAGGGAATTGTTATAGCTAGGCTTGTATAGGCCCTTGGGTCGATAGCCTAGTACCAACCTATGAACCTATGAACCTAATTGTGTGTTTACCATCATTAAGCCATTTGTAGTCTAGAATGGCCTGTGATACATATTTATTCACTTATTTATTTTAATTTGTTTATTGGAACCAAGCACTGATCCACTGGCCTCTTTGCTGGCTTTGTCCAGAACATATGTGGAGCAGAAAATACTGTCACACTGTCACATACAATAAATTAGAAATAAAACATCCGATAAATAGAAAATTATGACATACAATGTTTTAAAAATAAAATACAGCATAATAAATATCACAGTTAATAGTAGGACTGGCAGTAAAAGCAAATACAGAAAAAAGTATATTTTACAATTTGTATCAGTGTTACAGAAAAGGACTTAAGTATATGGCTCTGTGGATCAACTTATTAAAGTTTCAATAAGCACAAGAATTGTGGCAGAAATTAAATTGCTTGTTAATTAATTACTTTGATTTTCTTCATAGGGTCATATGTTCATAGGTTCATAGGTAGGTACTAGGCTATCGGCCCTAGGGCCTATACAAGCCTAGCCAAAAAGGTACCTTGGCTTTCGCCATCCAAGAAAATTATTTTCCTGTGTCCCTATCGAGCAGAGCCACAGAGGTGATACCTGGGGTGAATTTCCTATTTACCATCCAGTCATCAAGATTTTTTCTTGAAGAGTGCTAATGAGGAGCTTTGTTTAATATAGATATGTAGTTGGTTCCAGAGTATGGGAAGTCTCTGGGACAGGAATCTATCCCTCCAGCATGTTCTGTTTATTGTGGTGACAAGGTTTAGATCCCTAGAGCATGCAGCTCAGAGGGATTGAGATTTCTTTAAGTGGAGCATGTCCAACAGCTCTGGGTTTGACACAACTTTGTATGTTAGGCAGAGATAGTAGGCGATATGCGACAGAGTAAAGCTGGAGTTTTTTGAGCTGATCTGCGTAGGGCACCTCTTTGAGGCCAGTAATTCTCTTTGTGAGATATTTCTGTGGCCTTTGTTGTAAATGTCTTGTTAGGTACATACCAAAAGGGGTGTTGTACTCTATAATGGGTCTAATGAATGATGAGTAGAGGGGAACAATGACTTCTTTTTTCCTGGATGAGAAACGTTTTGTGATGAGGTGTGCCATGTAGAAGGATTTCCTGACTACTGTGGCGATGTGATTATCAAAGGAGAGACTACTGTCTACCTGTGTCCCAAGGTCTCTTATCACACCTTCAGTGTTAAGTAGATTATCACCTATGTGGTAGCTCATGGGTACAGAGTTTTTACCAAAGGGGATGACAATGCACTTTTTGGCATTGAGCTTGAGGCCATGGCTTTGACACCAGGCATCTGTCTCAGTGAGGCCCTTTTGTAGGATGTCCACATCATTTGGAGTTTCAATTATGGCTTATAGTTTGCAGTCATCTGCGAACTTTGTTAGCCAAAGACCTTCTGTGTTAGCCTGTACTTCAGAAAAGTAGATATCAAACAGGAAAGGACCCAGGACTGAACCCTGTGGTACTCCACATGTCACTGGTCTGAAGTCGGATTTGTAGTATGCTACTTTCACAGTGTGGGTTCTGTCAGTGAGCCAGTAGGCATCCCATCTTGTGACATAGGGATTTATACCTAGTTTAGTGAGTTTATCTATAATTCCAGAGTGGGAGATGGTGTTGAAAGCCTTGGCGAACCACCTTACCCTCATCTACGGCTTTGGTGACTGCTTCAAAGAAGTCTATCAGGTTTAGAAGACATGATCTGCTTTTTACAAACCTGAACTGGGTGGGGTCCAGAGTTTAGAGATTACCAATGTCTTTGTTTATAAGTTCCATGATGATACGTTCCATGGCCTTGCAGACCAGGCTCGTTAGCCTAATGGGGTGGTAGTTCCCAGGGTTTGTAATGGCTCCCCCTTTGTGGAGTGGGATAACCATCGCTGTGCACCATTCAGTGGGCACAAAGCCTGAGGTGAGGCTATGACTGAACATGGTGCTTAGGTGTGGTGCCAATTCATTATGTAGTTCATGTAGAACGCAACCTGGGATGTTGTCATGTCCCATGGATGCTATGTTCTTGGCTTTGGAGAGTGTGGTTTTTACCTGTGCAGCTGTGATTACAGGAACTTTGCATTTTTCCGGTATAGAGATGCGCTCTTTAGGGGGTAAGAGGGGGGTAAAGTTAGCACTGACCCTATCTGCCAGGATGTTCGCAATATCAGTTGGTTCTGTATATTTAGTGCCATTGTGCTGTAACTCAGAGCAGATCTGAGTGTTGCCATTGAGATTGCTGACACAGCTATAGAATGCTTTGGGGTTGTCTTTAGAATCAATATTCTCATTGATTTCTAGGGATTAAAGGACATAATTCTGGGAGTCTGAGGAAATGAGAGGGTTAGTTGTACAGAGGAAAAGAATGGGAAAGATTTTTTTTTATCTGACTGTTGTGTTATGTTGTCTTATGTTATACAACTCATATCGCTGTTCTTTAAAAATCAGGGCAGAGGGCCAAAAAGAGAAGCACTCTTGTTTTTCAGAACAGTAGGAGAGCAAGATCTGAGACAAAAAGCTATAATGCTGCACTTGAATCTTAGCATCTGAGATGCACTATGGTATTACATTAATAAACAACTGAGTAAAATGTGCACAATGATTTCTCATTACTAACTATATTAGATCAAATATCTGTAATATTATTGTGTAAAATTATTCAGAACAATGTTGTTTTTGGTTCAATGTTATGACTTTGAAAATCAGTGCTATGTATTTTTAATACTATGGTTGACAGTCATGTTCAGTTGTCAGCACTAGTTCCATTTTGAATGATATTCACTTTCATTTATTAAGCAGTCATTGTCACACACACACACACTCACTATCACCACCACCGACTGGGCCATAGTATATGACAGAAAATTAACCAGGTGAAGAAAAACAGAGCCTGGTAATTACTGAATACAGTGAGGAGCCATAGCTTACCTGTATCTTTCTAATCACACTTTGCAAACTGATGCTAAATGAGAAGTGAAATTAGTTGCTTTGTTTATCTCTGCATTGCCATGGAAACTAATCCTTTAAAGAACGGCCAGGAACAAGCAATGACTGTCCCTTCAGGTAACATCTGTTCACTAATAGCCTCCTGCCTTAGCATTACACAGAAAACTGTGCACTTAACAGCAGAATAGAGTGATAAGCAGGATGTTTAAGCACCGGTGCCTTAAGCCATCTTGCATTATTTAAACAGCAGCAGCAGCAAACACACCAACTTTATCCTTCCAGCCTGAAGCAAGTCATTTATACTCTCATGAGCAGAAGTCCATTTTTCTGATGGTTATAAAATAAAGATATGATTTCAGACATTACACTGGTTCTCTATTGTATAGTAAATATGTATACTTCCTAATGTATTAATACAGCTCAGTCAACTAGACAGCAGATGGACAATCCAGCAATCCAGGAATTAATACGCAGCAATGATACAAGCAGCTTTTCCATATCTTCTGCCATTCTGTAACACAAAACAAATTAAAAATTCAAAGCAGGCATTGTATCTACTTATTAAACATGTAAAAAGCAAAGAACAGCTTTAACACAATATATGAAACTGAAATTTTAGGTCCCACCACTTCATTTAAGGCATAATTATTTTTCATGGTTGTGTATGAATTCATGGCAGGAATTGTCCACCTGCAAGGAGCTATAATCATTCACTGGGCAGCTGTGCAGACATATATGGTGCTAAGCACTTGAATTTAGTAATATTTAGCACTTTAACCACATTTCCTGATAATGTACTTCAATTAAAACTGCCCATCTCCTGCTCTCATGATCATTTATTAATTTACTTATTTATTCACTGAATGAAAACTGGCCAACAATGTACGACCCTCACATCAATAGTCATTCCTTTTTCTAAGATACTCTCCTAGCAAAGGAGTTTAATCATAGATTGGAAAATATATATCCATATTTGTTATGTTTTTGCCAAAAAAGGAGCAGAGAAAAATATGAAAATATCTGTGGTCTATACTGAATCATCAAATATCACTAATTCAGTATTTCAGTGTATTAAACACACTTCATTGATAAGACAGAAATGCTGAAGACACATTGAAAACACTACAAAAAAGTGTTTTGTAGGGGGGGTTGCCCCTCTGCACCCCCCACCCCACATTAATTAATTCCAAGACTGCACAACAATGAAGAATAATGAAGAACTCCTTATCCCACTTTTAGTGAGCTCACACAAACAGCCAGCAATGCACCTGGAACCCAAATCCCACACGCACAGATGCACACACAACTGCTTATTATCATACACATTCATTTAAATACATGCACACACTCACACGTATGCACATATTAACACACATTCAAAGACACACACAGATGATCCATTTTCATTTGATTCTACTTACCTTGACCAAATAAGTTTTATGTAATGTAGAATCAAGTGAAAATCAACCATATGAACTTTGAACAAACAAAAGGCACCCAGCATCAGATTGTGTTTTATTTCACTGCAGTTACGCTCTCGAGAGACTTGAACCTCAGCACAGAAATAAATATGACATGCTGTTGGGACAGATTCATAACCCAGAGGCTCCCTTCACTCTGGAATAAAATCCCAGTCCAGGTTAGGCAGAGTCCCTCATTGACTCTCTTCAAGAGGAATCTTGATGAGTGGATGGGGGATCGTAGGTTTACCCCGGGTATTACTTCTGTGTCACTGTTAGACAGAGGCACAGTATACTAACCTCGAAAAAGGGCATAGCAACATTAATTTAAAATGGGTGGTGAAAGCCAAACATACTCTGGCTAGGCTTATAAATGCCCTAGGGCAGATAGCCTACTATGAACCTATGAACCTATAAAAGACTTATTCTGGTCATCTGGAATTCTGGTGGCATGGCTGCAAGTTTGGGAGCAACATTTATAAATTATATAAATGCATTAGAAAGTTAAATGTATACATGTTGTCTAGTGCAACTGTCTTTAAGTTTCAGGGACTGGGGTTCAGTCCTTAGGTTTTAATATAGTCTGCATGCTCTCCCCATATCTACTTGACTTTTAGCTGTGTATGGCACCCACAAGGATGTGGTGGTTGTGGTGACTTCAATATATTATCCTTAACTGCTTATCGTGAACGTTGTCTGCTGTGTACAATTGTTCCACTGTAATGAAAATAGTAGCAGATGAATAAATAATGCCACAATTCAATTAAAAAATGACAGATGTCTTTTACAACAATTTTTATCAGAAATTCGGTTTAGGAAAACCATGTAAAATACATTTTACTTGGTGTAACATTTGTCTATCTGTCTATTTACTGACAATGCCAGTGGTGCAACAGGTAGCACACTTTATTTATTTATTTATTTATTTATTTATTTATTTATTTATTTGACATTTGTTTACCATGGTGGTCTGGCTGGGTCTACAGAACCAATTTTCAGCAGAGGCTCGGGGAGAAAAGCTCCACATACAGTATAATACAAATACAGTATAATGAAATACAATAAAAATTACATTAGAAATACCATACAAAAAATAAGTTGAAAGAACAAACTGCTACAAGATGTTGAACTATATTACTACACATCTAGATAATTTTATATAGTTAAAACACTACAGACAATAATAGTCACTCTCACCATACATGATGTAGACATTTTCCAAAAAAGTAGTACATAGGTAGTGCATTGTGTGACATTGACTGTAATAGTACAAGCAAAATAAAATGTTAGTTTCAGTTAGAAAAATAGCAGCCAGAAAGTTAGTAATGCAGATAGATAGTGAGAGAGAATTAAGAAGAATAGAAGCAATAAAGCCTGAGCAGTAGCTTAAGGATATGGTATAGAAGCAGAGAAGGAGTTAGAAGAGCCTTAGGATCTTGCAGTCTGTGAGGGATTGAAATGTCACAGAAAGAGGAAGACCTGAGCATTAGGCAGGCCTTATGCAGGACCAGAGCCATGTATTTCTGAGATGATAAAGAGGCTTTGAAATGGGTTAGTGCAGGCATAGACCTGGTAGCTAGAGATAGTGAATTCCAATGTATAGAGACAGAGTAAGAATGCAGAGAGTGACCAGGTTTTCTTGTGGGTTTTGAGATAGCTAAGAGATTTTTGTCTTCTGATCATAAGGATCGATTTGGTGTGTAAAGTGTGACTAGACTTGTTAGTGCAGGGCATGCAATATGCTTGAAAATAAGGTTGTGTAAGGTGGATAGCTGAATAAAGGCAAGTTGGTTGGGGAGTTCAAGCCAGTTTAATTCTAGGAGTGGTTTACAGTGGTGTGTGTGATATTGACAGTTTGTGGTAAACTTTGCAGCTTTGTTGTAGCACTGATGTTCTTCGTGTTTCACTGTTGCAGTCATTACAATTGGGTTATCCTGCTGGCAGGCTACCCGCAGTAGGCCTCAGTTCCAAAGTCTAGGTCTGGCATCGGTTGCTGTCACCTCTTCCCTGACGTCAGTGCGCCAGGGGTATAAAAGATGCAGCCGATGCCATTTTCTTCAGTCTTTCTTGCCACGCGGTGCCCGAAGCAAAAGCAGTTCGCAAGTGCCGGTCGGCTGACTCCTGAAGTTTTCAAATTCTAATTTCAGATCCGAAGTCTTTATTAAAGCTAAGTACCCCGCTGGGGAAACTTTTTTCTTGCCCCAGACCAATGTCAGAAAAAGTTAATAACTGTATTTCTTGTGGGAAGCAAATACCTCATAACGATTTTCATTCTTACTGTATTCCTTGCCTAGGCCCTGACCATAACGTTGCTAGTTGGTGGTTTTGTGCTAGATTTAAAAAAGGCACTATTAAGCGTCGGTATGATTTTGCATTTCATTACTTTGGCAGAAGATTTAATTATATAATGCCATCGGATCAACCTACTACCGGAATTTACAAAAAACGAAAAGAAAAAAAAAAAGGACAGGCATCCGAGATCCAAAACCGACAACGAGGCTTCTTCTAGGCCTGTTACCGGTTCGCCGGTTCTCAGTGAGGTGCTTTCGCAGCCCCTGAAGCCCACTACCTCAGAGCCACAGGCCGCTTCCGACTCCTATGTGGAGCCAACTGGGCCTCTGGAAACTCAAGGTATTGGACACTCGGAAACTATTCCCTCAGATGGGTCTGGAGCCGCTGAGCAGGCATCGGCTTCTGAGGGTGTTTTCAGGCCTACACAGTTATATGTGAAACCTACTTCAGCTACAAAGACAAAGACTAAATCAGCTCTAAAGACAAAGAAACAAGTACAACATTCACCTTACCCACAGCTAGGCAGACATTGACAACAGATGCATCAAATTATGCCTGGGGTGCCCATATGGCAGGAAGATGTATTCAGGGCACATGGTCCGCAAGTCAAATGCATCTACATACCAATCAAAAAGAGATGCTAGCTGTTCAGAATGCCCTAACAGCCTTCAAGGATCAACTTCATCCAGGACAACTACTAATAAAGATGGACAATACTACAGTCATGTGGTACATAAACAAGCAGGAAGGCACACATTCCTACCCCCTCTGCAGGCTAGCCACGAACTTGTGGCACACAACATTGACTTACCAAGTACATCTGCAAGATCAATTCCTGCCAGGAAGGAAAAATACTCTGGCAGATGAACTAAGCAGAAATCTAATGGATCCCCATGAGTGGAAATTGGATCCACAAGTCTTCAGCATAATAACAAAGACCTGAGGATGCCCGGACATAGACCTATTTGCCTCTCCTCACAACTACCAACTACAAAGATTCTGCACAAGGACTTATCACAAGCAAGCATGGAAAGTGGATGCTCTATCTTTCAGCTGGAAAAATCTAACAGTATATGCCTTTTCCTCTCTGCCTCTCCTCCACAAGTTACTCATCAAGGTCAGACAAGAGAAACCAAAAATGATTCTGATTGCCCCAGACTGGCCCCACCAGCACTGGTGCCCAATCCTAAAGAGCTTGTCTCACTGCCCAGCCTTGACATTACCACAAATTCCTCACTTGTTGACCCAATAAGACAGCCAGATACTGCACAGCCAACTCAAAATCTTAAGCCTGGCGGCATGGAAGATAATATAGCCTCTCAAGACACACCCCTTTCTAAAGCAGTAATGGATGTTATTTTGGAGGCCAGGAGGCCTAGCACCAGAAAATCTTATGCAGACAAATGGAAGAGATTCTGTGCTTGGAACCAAGCACAAGGCATTGACATGGTCGTTCCAAATATTCCTCAGATTTTACAATACTTAACTGGGATGCTGGATAAAGGCCTTTCCTTTTCATCAATTAAAATTCATGCCTCTGCCATTTGAGCTCATTACAATACAGAACTGTCTATTTTTTCTCATCCGTTATTGAGGCAGTACCTCAGAGGAGCCAAAAACATAAGACCTCCAAGGAGAGCACCAGCACCTGCATGGGACCTCAACTATGTCTTGGAAAAACTCACACTGCTTCCGTTTGAGCCAGCCTCTGCAGCTGACATTAAATTCTTTTCCTGGAAAACAGCTCTGCTCCTAGCAATAACCTCCGCTAGAAGATTCTTAGAGTTACAGGCAATCATGGCTGTGGAACCTTTTATCATTTTCCATCTTGACAGGGTTTCGCTGAGGACAAACCCTACATTTATGCCCAAGGTAGTGTCCACTGTGGCCCTTAACCAAACAATTCATTTGTCTACTTTTTATCCAAACCCACAGAATAAGGGTGAGAAAATTCTGCATTCTTTGGACATTCACAGACAGCTACACTTCTACTTGGACAGAACTAAAGCTTTCAGAAAGGCTGATCAACTTCTAATGGCATATGCTGCAGCATCACAAGGAAAGCCTATCTCAAAACAGGCAATTTCAAAGTGAATAGGCCATTGCATTTGTTTCTGCTATTCACACCATGGCAAATCAGTGCCTAAGGGCATTAGGCCACATTCAACCAGAGCAGCAGCCACTTCAGCAGCCTTCCTCAGAGGAGTACCAACCAAAGACATCTTAGAGGCTGCAACTTGGAGTTCAGTGCATTCCTTTACAAAGCACTATCACCTACCTCTCTACTCTAAATCCAGGGCAGGCTTTGCCACTGCAGTTCTGCAGGGACTAATAGCCGCTCCTAATGCATTTAGATCCAGCCTTCCAACCTTAGCTTTGGGATTCAACCCAATTGCAATGACTGCAACAGTGAAACACGAAGAACATAGTACAGTTGTGTACACTTACCATAAATGTAGATATTTGAGTGTATTCACTGTTGCAGTCCAGGTTACCCACCCGCCATCCCCCCATTTCTTTGCTGGAACTTATCTGTACTTCTCTATTCTATACAACCTATGTGGTCTATTTGCTTGTAGATGAAGGCAAATTATATACTTTGGCGCATGCATGTTTTATTGACATATTTTTAGCCTACCCTTTTGGGGGCACCTGACATCTGGGGCAAGAAAAACTGAAGAAAATGGTGTGGGCTGCATCTTTTATACCTCTGGCGCACTGACGTTAGGGAAGAGGTGACAGCAACCAATGCTGGACCTAGACTTTGGAACTCAGGCTGACTGCAGGTAGCCTGCCAGCAGGATAACCCAATTGTAATGACTGCAACAGTGAATACACTCGAACATCTACATTTATGGTAAGTGTACACAACTGTACTTTCCAACTTGCTTAGGGTAGAATTTTGTAAGTTTGTTAAGATAGGGGTACCATAAAGAAGGGAGGGAAGTAAAAATATTTTTGCAAAGGTAGTTTTGGTTGCTGCAGTAAAGAAATATTTGTTTCTATATGAGTCCCAGTTTTTGATGAGTTTTTTTATATTTTGCTGTATATGGGGGTCAAATGAAAGTTTATTGTCAATGATAACACCTAGAAGTTTGGTTTCCTGCACTAATTCAATGACAGTGTTGTCAGATGCAAGGATGTTGAAATGATCAGTGAAAGGGAGGTGTTTTGGGATGAAGGAGCACTAGTTTTGTCTTCTTTAGATTAAGAAAGAGTTGGGCATGTCTTAGCCAAGATTCGACTGCAGTAAAGGACTGCTGAGTTTTTGAAAGTAGTTCTGGTGGTGACTGAGCAGTGCAGAATATGGTGGAATCATCAGTGTACTGAATGAGGGTCCCAGGATGAGAGGCAGTGTGAAGGTTGTTTGTGAAAATGTTGAAGAGTAGGGGTCCTAGGATGGAACCTTGGGGGAATCTAGTAGGGTTGTGGAGGAAGGGTGAGAGTTTATTGGACCATTTTAATGCTTGTTTACAATCCTTGAGGTATCTCTGAAACTATTTTACTGTGTTATGTGAGAAGCCTGGGTTAGACAGTGTGTTCAAAAGTAAGGGGTGAGACACTGTGTCAAAGGCCTTGGAAAGATCAAGGAATACTGAGGCTGTATAGCATCCTGCATCTCTAGCCTTGTTCACGGTGTCTGTAAAAGATAATAGGGCTGTAACTGCGCTGTGTCTAGGTTAGAAGCCATGTTGGTTTTTGGTTAAAAGGTTGTTTTGCAATAGATATTGCATTACCTGCTGATGGTTACCTCTCTCAATAATTTTGGATATGGGTGACAAGATGGATATAGGATAGAAATTGGATTAATCAAAAGAATTGCCTCCTTTGTGGATGGTGGTGATGTGAGATTGTTTCCATATGGTAGGTACTTCTTATTTGGATAAAGACCTATTTATAAGGATACTGATTGGCTAGGCGACTGAGTTAGCAGCCAGTTTGAAGTAGTATGGGGGGAGATTATCAGCTGAGGTAGAGCAGGGTTTTAGGTTTTGTAGCAGTTTCTTAATGGTGTCAGTGGGTATGGCCTGAAATGAGAATGGGGTTTGTATGACATTTTGCTGAGCAGGGGGGTTAGTTATGACATGGTTAGAAGTAGTTGATGGCCTGGGGTTGGTGTCTGAATAGGTTGAAGGATGGGGTGGTCCAGCATTAGGGGTGTTAGTTAAGTTCAAAATTGATTTTATGAAGTGCTTGTTAAAGTTTTTGACTATTTGTGATGGAGGGGTATCTGGTGATAGGGTGTGCTCTCCATTTCTTCCAGGGTTAAGTAGAGAAGATATGGAGTGCCAAAATTTACTGGGGTTGATTTTATGCTGGAATTGAAGCTGGGAATAATATGACTTCTTATCTCTGTTGATTAGTTTTGTCACTTTGTTATGTAGTGTTTTGAATTAACCTGATTTTGTTCATTTTTGTTTTGTTTCTAAGTTGACCAGGCTAGGTCACTTTGCTTCATCAGGTGTTTACATTCCTTAGAGAGCCAAGGTGCTGAGTTCTTTTTTATTCTTTTCATATGAATGGGAGCTAGTGTATTAAGTATGTGAAGGAAGGTGTTATTAATGTATAGTACAGCATCATTAAGGGGTAGTTGTTTAAGGGGTGTCCAGTCTATTTCCTGTAGGAGATTGTTGAATTTATGCTGCCAAAAATTATTTCATTTCCTAACCGATTTTATAGTGTATACTCTTAGTTGTTGGGAGTTTGTTCTAAGGGAGTAAGCTGATAGATGATCACTCAGGGAGTTAGAAAGTGTACCAGAAGAGGGGTAAATGGCAGAGTGGGTTACTAGAATCCAGTCTAAGGTAGATTGGCAGGTAAGATCTTTTTTGTATCTTGTTGGAACATTGATAAGCTGAGAAAAAACATACAAATTTAAATTATTTGTGGGGGAGTTGGAAGCTATGTTTGCCAATCTATATTTATGTCTCCTAAGATTATTATTTCAAAGTTTATTGTTTGAGATGACCAGGATAAAACATTTTCCAACACTGGTATATTGTTACCTGGTGGGATATATATTACGATTATGCAAATTATTTTTGATATATTGAGGTATAAAAAGGAGATTAGTACCTCAGCATTGGAAAAGGTGGGTATATTACTGGTGTAGGGTGTGATGTTTAGCGTAGAGGGATATAGAAGTGCTATCCCTCCCCCTTTTTTAGGTCTATCTCTTCTGGTTATTGCAAAGTTTGGAGGTATTATTTCTGAGTCTTTTACAAGCAGCAGCCTAAGTCAAAACTCTTTACAAAAAGAAACTCTCACGGATTAACAATTGTCTACAATATCCAGTAACTGTGTTGTTCATGCAAACATAAAATCAGGTATTACAATAGAAGCCTTCAGTAGGAGGGACAGAAATGTATATATTCATAACATAAACATATGCACTACAGAATAGCAGGGAGAAAACAAAATAAACACTTAGCCAGATGGCAATAGACTTACTTGATGTAACTGCAGTACAAACAGCAAAAAAAAAAATGATTGTTTTACAGTAGGTTTCAGTGAAACTAACAGCCAGTAGACACTTGCTTATATAATTGCTACACTTTAACAGCAGAAAGACAGCATTTAGCTGCTGTTACTGAAACCTAGAGTAAAAAGTCAGTAGAAGTATGCTAATATATTTACTACACATTAACAGCAAAAGACACAACACTTTCCTTTTGTGCAGAAGGCTGTAGGGTCTATTCCCATACAATGTAAATGTCTTGCTGTCACTGTCATGCAACATATGGGGAATCCTGCACTGCAGTGAGTGTCATGCTTCATAGGTTCATAGGTTCATAGGTGTGTACTAGTCTAATGGCTATGGAGCCTTTACAAGCCTAACCCATAGGATTACCCTTGTATTTTGCCACCCAGCCTTAGTTCCCAGTGCCTCTGTCGTGTAAAGCCACTGGAGTGATCCCTGGGGTGAATTTTCTATTTCCCATCCACTCATCAAGATTTCTCTTGAAGAGGGCCAGTGAGGTGCTCTGCTTGACATGAATGGGAAGTCTATTCCATAGCATGGGGAGTCTCTGGGTTATGAACCTGTCCCTCCAGCATGTTCTGTTGATTGTGGTAATGAAGTTGAAGTCTCTGGAGCGTATGGTGTGGAGGGATTGGGATTTCTTCAGAAATAGCATTTCTAACAGAACTGGGTAAGACATGACTTTGTAAATCTAGCAGAAATCGTCTCTAAGTAGGCGATATGCGACAGAGAATAGTTGGAGCTTTTGCAGTCTGTCCATGTAGGACAAATGTTTAAGGCCTAGGATCCTCTTTGTGAGGTACTTTTACA